>NW_008240030.1:1205985-1218669 GCF_000691975.1 Corvus brachyrhynchos | reverse complement strand
CCTGCTGAGTTTCTTTAAAATTTGTCATTTGGATGTGCCAGTCAGAGTGTGCTTTTCTCCACTCCTTCAATTTTATTTGTTTTTTTAGTTGAAGAAATGGCTATTAATGTAGCTGCCAAGTTTGCTGCAGCACCAGGCAACTGGGTCTTAGCCATGCCAATATCCCCAGACAACACATGAACAATTTTCAATGCTCATGTAAAGTTTTTGCAACCAATTCTAGTTCCTAAAATATCAAGAGTGCATGTTTTATGACAGAATCTTCTATTTACGAACTAATGCCAGTGGTAGAAGATGCAGTGAAAAATAACCTGAATTTGATAAATCTTTGGGACAAGGCACTGTAGAATGCTTACCCTCCTCTTGAACAAAGTCGCAGAGTACTACAGATGGGTGCAACCCCAAATGTAATGCAGGCAGTAAGGTGCAATGACAGAGCCTAAGTTTGAATTGAATGCTTCATTATTTATGTAAATTAGAATTCTACTGTGATCAGAAAACCCAGATTCTAGCTATGATCTAGTTAGAAAGTTTGGCACCATGAATAAATAAATTAATGATAGTCTCGAGATGGCAATTTCAGTTTCAGTGCACTTAGAATTTTGAGTCATGAATAATGACAAAATAATTTTCTAAGTGAAGCAAAACCAGCTGTGGGACACAAGAAAGTCATTGTCCTGTACCCACATAACCTTATTGGTTACTGCAGAATTAACTTATTTGAAAGCACTGTCCTTTCACATGTCCAGTACAGCACGTGCTCTAATAGGAGAAATTACACTACTATTACCTCTACAGGTTAGCCTATAATTGGGTACTGATAAGGATCACTGATAAACCCTACTGCAAAAAAGTTTCTGAAAAACCACTGAGACAGTAAAGTGAAGTGTCACAAAACAAAGGCTTGTACAGTCGTTGAATTTTTATGGCAATTGTTGATGCATACTAAGAAAATACAGAGGAGTGCAGTTATCTCGCACTGAGATAGGAGAAGTGTATTACAGTCCTTTTCTATTTCCTAAATAAAGTTCAAAAAACCCTATCTCACCTAAGGAATCCGGATTAATTTAGAGTCTTCTCCCTCAGGACAGCTATACAAGCACACCCAAGCCTTTGGCTGCACTCTGGTACAGCTGACTCATCTCACCTGGCTACAGGTTTTGGTCCATGCTGTACACAACCACAGCCAACCAGTCAGCCCATTACCACCCTGTCCTAACATGATCACTCTCTCTTGCAGAGCACACAGGGGCCAACACTTGCCTGCTGGAAAGAGGGCCAGCACCTCCCTGCTCCTTCCCTCAGCTGCAGCACAACCACAGCAGTCTGGCAGGGCTTGGGCCCTGTACAGCCACAGAAGAGGGGGGTTTTGAGCCAGAGCATACACAGGGATGCAAACCAGCAAATAACACATAACTGGCAGGCATGTGTTTTCAATTAGTAGAGCTAACTAATGAAAATTGATTTACCTGAACCTGTTTTCCTGGACGTGCAGAAATTAATACTTCAGTAGAGCTACACTCTTACACATAGTGCACTGTTATTGAAGAGCTCTGTGCAATGTACTCAGAGCTAGTTACAACAGCAGAATTAATGCTGCGTGTGTGGAAGGGGGAAAACCCTCTCTCATGAGAAATAAGATTAGTATATGTATTTCCTATGATTAAGGAGACAAGCCCTGAAAGACAGGGCTACTGTTTATAGAACAAAGACTCTTCCCACATTCTGGCTAAGCTTCTATTTCTTTACTGAAGACTGTGCTATCTAAGTATACTTAGGATTAGTGACAATAAGCTATTTATATGCAATTCTATGAAAGGGAAAAGATGATTTAAAAATACATTAAACGGGTGTGGTAGATGTTGTGTTGGAATGCAACCAGCTGATCCCTAAATTTGTGAAATAACTCTTACCTAAAATAAACTTAAAATGAAAACAATTAACATCTAATATTTATATAGAGTGTTTAACAGAG
The DNA here is from genome assembly GCF_000691975.1 of Corvus brachyrhynchos. NCBI lineage: Eukaryota > Metazoa > Chordata > Aves > Passeriformes > Corvidae > Corvus > Corvus brachyrhynchos. The sequence goes on along the minus strand of NW_008240030.1, from coordinate 1,216,694 downwards.
TTAAATTGGGTCACTAATTATATCCCAATTAGATTTCAGAGAAAGGACTTCAGCAACCTTCATCTCTCTGGTGTTCCCCAAACAAAGTGGTTGTGTATCAGAAGCAAAACCACAGCTAGACCAACTTATTACTTTAGATCATGGTGACTGCTTCTTCATATGTTGTGTAGGGATAAGAAAGAGTGGTTTTAAAGGCATGAAGGTTTCAGAGACTGGTACCCTGAAATGTGAAAGATGCTGTAAATATGGTGTCAAAACCATAAACTTTGCCTTTGTTTTCCTGATTTAATGTGTCGATTTCCATGTTACGAAACTTTCAGCATACAACTGAATTTGCACACGTGTCAACTCAGCATGTTCATTACCTGAGTTACAGGATTCTTCTTCTTTTGGGTACATTTTGCCTCGTATTCAGGCCTCAGCTGGAGCTGTTGCTGTTCCTCTTCAAAATCAACCAAATCCCATTCATATTTCAGTCTAGCTTGCCGCCTCTTCCAAAACTCCAAGAAAAGTGTAACTACAATTTGAAAATGTTAAAATAGTGTCAAGGAAGATGTGAACAAGTTCATGAACCAAGTTAAACATCTGCACTGGCTTCTTTTTGGTGGTTTATTATTTATCCTTACAGTGTGACTCAACTATTTTTACTGACTACCTACTATAGCTCACAGGTAAGACCACAATATGGATCCAGTGATTTATTAGCTAATTGAATTCCAGAAGTGGATGACAAGGAAGATGCCAAGACAAGATATAGGTATTTCCATGGTTATGATGACCATGTTTAATTACAGCTTAACTACTCTGCATATGCAAAAAGTAGCATGAATTAGGAAAAGAACCTGATAATTCAACTAATTGCTGTGTATAAATCTATAGCACATAAATAACTATTACAACAAATAAGCAGAACAGCTTTCAAGTAGTATGCTCAAAGATTTCTGTTGCTTTTTGATGTTTATTTGATATCATGCTCATTTTAAAGACAGTGAATGTCTGATGATTTTCATATAATCAAGAGTTGGGCTGGCTTAAGAAATTTTTAAGATGCTAGAGGGAACTGATTTCATATATAAACAACTATAAAATTTATAATACTATATAACATTTTAAGAGCCCTTTATAAACTACTTTAAAATGTAAACATTTTGTAATCTGATTGTTCTTATTGGAACTGGAGACATTTTATGATGTAGACAAACACAGGAAAGCTTATCTTCTGCAGTTCTAAACTCTCTGGCTGGTACTTCCTGAATGACTAATCCATGTCATGCAAATGCTAGTTCTTAGAAACCAGGAAAAGTTTAGTAAAACAGCCATACAACAAAAATCTTATTTGGTAACAAATACACAGGTTTTCTATTAGCACACAAGAATCTTTGTGAGTTAATGAAATATCTATATGCAAGTTGAAGATTTAATTACGATATTTCATACAAACAGTATGAAACAAGAGAAATGTATTTAAAGAAATTAGAAACAATAACTATGCTATGCTGAATGCAACCTTCAAAGAGTTGAAGAAAAGAACATGTATTCTACACAATATGAACGTAAAAGTCTGAAGAAGTATCATTGGTGTGAAACTATGATTATAGAGGCCAGAAATCCACCAATTTCTACATCATCAGAACATACTACAATGCATGAAGTTCACTGGAGTAGAACCCAATGAATTTTCTCATCCCAAAAGTACAGCTAATAGAGTGGCAGTGATGGACCACCACCCAGTGACAGGACACAAAGCTCCCCACTCCCTCACAGGGACACTGATGATGTGCAGGACTTAGCAGAGAGGACTCTTATATAGGCTGCTCTGGTTACTAAGGAAAGAATCAAATGTTAGCAGTTCAAAGTACACAATACTTATGATATTCTTACAGTATCCTAGATGCATGCTAGATTTTCTTTGGGTTTTTTTAAGTCTTAATTCCTCTGTAACTGTAAATTATTTTCACTCTTTCATCACTTTTGCACCTGAGGCAAGATACTATGGTGAAGCTTTTATTCCCCTTCTTCCCACTTCATCCAGTGTCCCTCAGCAGCTTGGCCAAGATCTCCTTATTGCTTGACATAAAACTTACCAAATGTACTCACCCCATATGCCCATGAAAATGGCAAAAAAAAGAGTTGCCACGTTGTCAAACAAATGGGAATACTGCAACAGAATACCCAGGAACAGGTCAGTACCCAGACAGTTTTCAGGACGAACGAAAATGGCAAGTGGCTGCAGAACCAGATACAGACCTGCGAGGACTCACAGGTGGTGTTTAGTCTCCAGTATTCACACTCTCGGTCACAAAGCGGGCACATGATGATCTCTCCTCCAATTGCAGGGTCACAGATTTCTTTGCTAGGGAGGAAAACATTGTAAAGTATCTGTTTCCACAGCATCTTAAAAGCTGTTACATGAAATTTATTTAAAAAATAAATAGGAGCTTCATTTGTACAAAGCTCAACATTTGCAGCTTCACACCAAAGATGCTGCATCTTGTCACATTCACTGGTGTTAACCAGTGGCTGGGCAGGGGAAGCCACGAATGAAGCAGCTGCTACAAGGAGTAGAATTAACAATTCCCTCGATACGGGCTTTTTGGCTCTATCAGCAATGAATCAGGAGTCTCTCAGGAGCTGTACTACACATGCACTGCTTTCAGGCAAGATATAAACCATGTTATTTCCCATCAGGTTAGCAATGACATCAAAACACCTTTTCTAAAAGCAGAGATACCACTTCAGCTTTGATATCTGCAGTAAAATTTGCTACTTCAATTTAATGACAGTGGGTGAAGTTTACAATCCTATGATAGTCCTTTAGTATCCAGAGAAATCTCAATATGTATAGCAGTATTCCCAGATGAATTCTTAACCTAGCTAAAATATAAGTCTCAAAATTATATTGTTCAACAGAACAGATGAGAATTTTAACCTGTTACTCATCTTTTATGGTTAAACCTCAAAATTTTAGGGAAGCCTTATTATAGAAAACAGCAAGCAGTGAAGTCAACCCTCTTTTCCTCTCTCCACCCCCAATCCCTGAATACAATAAATCTTTGGACTTCTGATAAAACAAATACTATGCTTATTTAAAAATAACCACCCAAACTATGGCTTCTAAGATACTGGATCCCTCTTTGATGAGAGAACCATGCTGATCTGTTTTACTCATGCTTCTGGTTAGTACAAATGATGACCTACGCAAAAAGGTCAGACTGCTCTGCAAGATAGATTAAATAGACAAGCTTAAGCCAACAATAAACACTTAAACAATTTTGAGAGATCTAAGGGGTACTCCTAGGTCTTTACATATTGCAGGTTCTCCAACACAGAAAGCTATGCCCAACAAAATATTGCTTTTCACCTACAGGTTGAGTCTTACTAACTGATAGTTACAAGTTCTGCATGAGTGGTCCACCACCTTTTCAGTCAATAGACGGCTGAAGAACAAATTAGTCTCTCTGACAAGCTTTAAAAGCTTGTTACCTACTGAGTAACAACAACAAAATTTTTTTTGGCAAGAATAAAATTTTCACATTGCTTAGCTTTTGCCCAGGAGATTTTCAACATTATACTCACCTGCTCATATTTTCATCCATTGTAAACAAGCCATAAAGAAAACAGATTAAGCCAACAACTGCTGCAAGGAATAACATCTCTGTGTAAAATCCTAGCCAGGCAAAATAGATTCCAATCTTCTCACCATAGTACTTTCTGAATTAAAAAAAAAAAGAGCAATTAACAGGAACACCAAGCTAAATTTAAAACTGCAGTAGAGCAAACTGGCCAGAGTAAAAGTGAAATACATGGCAAAAATCTCTTTTAACAGAAGAGTAAATGCATTGAAGTACTGTGGAAAAGGAGGTCTGAAGCTGGCCATGAGAAGTTACTCAAGCTGCATGAACAAGGTGAATGATCACACACATGGCCTCTTTTGTCCCTTTTTTCCTCCTAGCAGAAAATCTGACTTTAAAATCACTCTTTCTCTTTTCTACAGGATAGCTTAAGTGAAGATTTACTTTCTGATTTTTCCAATGAGTTACACAAATGAAACAGCACAACAGTTCTGACCACATGGCTAAAACAAATAGGTAATCCACAGAAATACAACCACTTGTGTTACAAACAGGGAACTGTAACCTGTGAACAAAGCACCATTCTGTTGTATCATATCAGCTGAATCAAAGGGATCTTAAGTGAGTTTAAATTTGGGGTTAGAACTAAGAATCAAGCTTCCAAGCTGATTTTATCTGTATTTTTTCAAGTCTGTGTTGAAATTTCAACATTTCAAATAAATCTTTAACAATTTTTTTGCAGAGAGTGATTAAAAAAATCTGAGATATTCTATGTATGTGCTTCTTTACAGCTGAATTATCTGTACTATACCTGACCCCAGGAGGACTGGCTAGATGGAAAGAGATTTGATTTGAAATGAAGCCTTTTTCCAGTTCTCAGTAGAAAGCTGTGTCATGTCCTCCCAGGACATAGTTCCCAGTTAATATCCATTATATATAATATTTATAATATTTATAATTAGATAATATATAACATTTTAATATCATTGGATCTTAAGTGGTAAAAATTTCCTAGCAGGATGAAGTTACAAATCAATATACCCTGTATTACAGTGAAAACCAAGGAAACATAACCACCCCCAGGCTGTACTGTACCTGATAAGGTCCAAAGGCTGCTCTTTGTAGAAGCGCAAGAAACGGGCCCACTCCATGTAGAGCGTGTACCTCTCACTGTCACAGTTTGGGTCGCTTGCCTTTTTCCAGTACTGGCACTGTGAGCAAATCAGAGTAAGGGGAAAACACCTCATCGACAGGCTCAAATACTACATTGAAAGAGATGAACAGTAATGATGACGCATCCCTCTTAAGACTGTGGTGTTTGTCATTATCAGTATCTTAACTGCCAAATATTAAGAAAATTTTGGAACTTCATCACTTCTCTAGAAATCAAACAGCGTAAAATAACCACAGTTTCTGACAGGTTCTGTAATTTTATTCCTTGCCATAGAACTCTGCTTCTAGAAATATTTGGCTATGTCAATTATGCAGTTTGTGATCTTGATCTTCCTTTTTTCTTAATGTCTCTCAACCACAAAGAAAAGCATGAAAATTGGTTTCTAAATAGAAAACAACCAATAGAAGTTTAAGCACCCTAAAGTTTGCCTTTTGAAAATATTCTGAAAGATTAAATAATTATTTTTAGACAAAGATTTTTGAGGTTTTTCTCTCAAGTTTTAGAAATTTTTGGTAAGATTTCTTAGCATTTAAAGTTGGCTGTAGTTGTATAGAAGAGATTTTTGCTTTTTACTGTCTGTGGTTTTGGTAGACCCTACAGTATAAAGTACTTGCCAGCCTAGACTAACATTCTAGATCCTAATCAGCCAAACTTTCCTCCTGAAAACCTAAGGAATGTCCATTCACTCATTTATTTCTATTTTCAAAGGAAAAAAAAATTCAAACATTTAAAAATATAAATCTATATACAGTATTTAAAAATGCCTTATGGTAGAATTCAGAGATATAAATAAGCATGTTAAGTTCACTACAGCATTGTGACATCTGAAATAACCATTAAAAACAAGGAGAGAATTTAAGACTTAAACAACAAATTAAACACAATAGTTAGGAGGAAAAGAAATTTGAAGGGAAAAAACCCACATAAAACATGTAACCCATTTCTCTCTTGTTTTCTCTATGGAATTTCAGGACTAAATCTACACGTGTCGTATTAAAAACAGACCTTACAGCAAAACTAAACACAGTATTTACTACCCTTACCACATTTACAGTATTCGCTCCCCAAATCTCCCTGGGAAATGGACAAGTGACCATTCCACACTGAACTACAGGGTTCAGGCATCTCATCTGACTTCAGCCCAAAAATGGTACAATCACAAGAGTTTTTCTCTAACTGCAGGTAGTGTGCACTACTGTGTAACTACAGTATGTGTGTGTACACACCCTGTAGACACACACTGCTGAATGTATGCATCTCCTCTAGGTATTCATTCCGTGTTATAATCTAAGGTACTACTGCATGGTCTGTGTCATCAACATTACAGGAATATGATGGAATAAGTCTCTAAAGAAATGGTGTGACTGACACATATTCTAAAAACTCACCCACAGGAAGAAACATTTCAGCACATAAAAGCCAAATAGTAGGGCTGACAGATATGTCTTGTGTGTTATGAAACAGAATCAATTACTGGGACAAATTGAAAGGTTTGAGTATATTTTCACATCTCCTGGAATAGCAAATGTCACAGTACGTAAAAGAGTGCAAACACCGGGAAATGCTCAAGAAAGCAGAAAACTAAAATACTTACATCATGAAGAGGATATGCAGCTGTATAGGTGCCATTGTTTAGCAGTCTCTTAATCCCAAATTTTTTCTTCCCTTCTTCTGTTCCATATGGGCAACGTGTAAGAATATAATTAACCTGAGATTCAAGGATGAGAATTTTAGACCCTTCCTATTTTAAGGCCATTTAATAGAAACCTATCATGGATGTGCACTGTGTATAATCTGCAGGAACAACATGCAAAAGCAAGAAGTACTTCTTCAGAAGGCCTTATCCCTTATAAGAACACTGAGGGCACAACTGCCTTGTAGACATCCAGAAGATCTGTTCCAACAAATATTATTCTATATTTCTAAGCAAGATGCAAAGGTACCCAGGCATCTCTGTATTTACCTCAGTTACCACGGTTTCTATACTCACTCCTTCCTTGCATGAATATTCTGATGGGGCCATGTAAATCTACATGTAAAACCTAAGTAGCCAAATTCACATACGTACTATTCTGTTTCTCATGGACGGTGAGAAGAAAGTGCTCTCATCATTAATGAGGTACAGCTCCTGCTTGTCCTTGCTGAATGGTGCCGTGAAATAATCCGGTTCAGGGTGCATCACCTTCTCAGGCAGCCTGAGCGGGGAAAGCACACAGTCCAGGGGGTTCTCCACCATGGAGGGAATGTCATTTTCCTTGATGGGAACCTTAATGTTCAGCACTTCTGCATATGTGATCAGAACCTCCCACGGCGCATGGATCTTCACAAAGAAAATCTTGCCATCCTCAGATTCCTGCCCCAGAAAAGTTAAATCAGACATTAGACCAAACTGTGTTTTATTGCAAGATTTATGGGAATATTTTTTATACAAAATGTATTGCCTTTTACATATTTTTGAAGGATTAAAAAAAAAAAAAAAGGAGGGGGGAATAGAAGGACTTCCTCTGTGTGTGTGTATATATACTTTTTTTTAACTGAAAAGCTTGAGTGGTTGGCTGTTCATAAAAATAATCTCTGCACTACTAAAAGCTCACAAAGGCTTTTCAAATTGTATTAATGCCATACACTGGAGTCCGAAAACTCTCATTACACTGGAAACACGTAGAATAATCTTGTCACAGGCCTCACAGAACATGTGTGTTCTTCTAGTGTTGCTCTGCATTCACAGCAGAAGTTTGCAATCAGCAGGGTTTTTAACATGGCTTGATGAATTCCCCACCTATGGATGTTAGAGAGTCTGAACTTCATCAAGAGTTATTTTACCCAACTCAGCCTCTGGCACACTGACTGCATCAGTAAAAATCGCACATTCTCCAGTTATTACACCAAACAGTACCACTCATCAAACATCCTCAAGTTTTTACACCACGGTCCTTCCTCAAAATTACAACATCCAGTGGGCATAAATTGCCTTCCAAACTTGTTACTCATTGTTAGGTGGGATTAAAATCAGCTGTAAGCATACTTCCCGTTTATGTGGCTTTAAATCAAATCACAGCTATTTTGCCTTCTTCTTTTTATGAAAGCAAAGGCTTTCTTTTCATTATGGAAGCAAAACAAAAGCTTCCTCTTGAATCAAAATTATTCTGCTTCCACAATTCTTATCAATGTATCTGGAAAAAGGATTCAAATAAACATATTAATCTTGTTTCTCCAAAATTAGTCACCCTCCACTGAAATCCATGAGCATAATTTATAATTTTTCTCAAAGAAACAAAGTGGTTTATTAATTTCTGGGTCGATTCTTTTGGTCCTAATTTTTCTTTCTTTTTTTTTTTTTTACCTTCTTGTCTTCTGTTTCTAGCTCCAAACCAGCCTTTTGAAGGTTGCTCTCAAATTCTTTTCTCCTTTCCTGAAGAGAAACAAAGACACTTTAGTAACTGATGAAGTTAGCAACTAATTGGCCACTCAGCGATGACTCCCTGGGTTTCACTTCTCTCAACTGCCCTGATGACAACCCCTTAATGCTATGTGACCTTCTAAAAGCAAACAGACAAAAACCAGCCCATGCATACCAGGCCACTTTCCAGTGAGGGCCAGCTTTGTGATGGGAACACATCAGGAATTGCACTAGCTAGCCACAGGACACCTACTGGGTAGGAAAAGGCTTGTTCTGTGCCATCTAGGTCATCAGAGAAGCAACCGATGTCTTGTGTCTTGAGCACTTCTGGCTTCAGGAAGCTGGTGTGTGGGGTGTGTGTCTGTTCAAGTTTAGCTATATTTCCAAGAGAATGATGAAAAGAAAAATTCTGGAAGCACGTGGAAGACTGACAGTCTCATCTATTTACCAGTTATACAATTATGCCTGATACAGATATTCAAGTACTGATTACAGACAATTCAAACAGTATTTCACAAACATCACTATAAAACTAGATAAGACCAACAAATCACCACGTGTGCTTAGCTTGCATAAAGTCAGCATGGACTTCATGCAGAGATAACACGCCTGCCCGTGGCAGTTTGTAGTGGCTGCATGACGTGTGTGAGCTCAATATTCTTCTTGAATTCTGGATTTTGCGAAGTACTTCCTAGGTGGTTCTTCCTCTCCTTCTCTGTATAATTTTTGCTCTTATTGAGAGCAAAATGCATTAATGTCCTCTTAATTATATAAAATTTGCTGAAGAACTGCTGCAGTAACAATAAATTAAGCCAAATATTGAGCCCTACCCTCTTTAAAATGCACAAGCTAGACAACAAATTTATTTCTGGCTAAACCCTGCCACGCTGTCTAAAGTTTCTTCTATTGAAAAGTCTTAACTGACGGTTTTCAAACATACTTAAAAAACCCAAAACACTGTAATTTTCAGCCAGTTTTATTTTCCTGAATGTCTGTGAGGAGCAGACTGCCATTTCTGCATTTCAGTTTGCATAAACTACTCAGACAAATGAATACAGACTGAAGAATAGCTTTCATAGTCCTCAAATGTACCCTAAGATGTATTGATGTATTTTCCTGTGTTAGTGGCCTCTCATTTTTATGTGTCACATCTGATTTTGCCAAATATTACTATATATTAGATTAGACACTATACGATATAAACTCGCTAATATGATAACTCCTGAGTTCTAGCACATGCTGGGGACAAAAGCAATTCCGTGCACTATTTGCATCCTACAAACCTGCCTAAATGCAGGTTGTATAGGTGTATAAACATGCCAGAGAACTCCGGTTTGCTGACATGATAACCAGATAGAGAACAACACAGATAAAAGGTGATTTAAGAACGCATGTTAAAATGCTATAGAAAAGCTGACATTCAAGCCTAGTATCCAAAGCTACATGCTCCTCTGGATTACCTTTTCTCCTAACAAAGCATGCTGGTGTGTATTCCTTCTCCAGCAAACACTGGAAAGAGAGCCAAGCAAGTCAGCTCAGAGGGTTCTCTGGCACCAGACAGCTTCTCACCAGCTGTGCAGCTCAGGAACAGAGAGAGCCAAAGGGTCTTACTTATCTTTCCTTGCAACAGACTTAGTGTGATAAACTGCAGTGGTCTGAGAAAAATTACACCCTTTTTACCACCTTGCTCTTCTCCCATAAGCCCCCTCCAGAAACCTATGCAATGTACTGTACTTTCCAGTTAATGGGAAAAACATTTTTAAAAAAAAATCAATCTGCCACAGAAAAAAAAAAAAAATTCCTTCCCCTTTTCTTCCCAAATACTGAATTTCCTTGTGCCTCCATCAAAGGCTTAAAATGGACAAAACGTATCCTTGGGCCAGAGCTGGTTGTTTTTAATGTGTACTTGTTAGAATTTTAAGCTTATTGCCCCAAATGTAATAAGCTATACCTGGTGCATGTATTTCTGACTCTGCTAGAGATGCCACTCTGCAGACAAAGAGGGATGAGGGAAGCTCTGTGAGACATCACATCCACCGTATTATGTGGATATCTCACATAATGTGGGATAAGCACAGACTCTTTATCTAACACATGCTGGGCTGTAATGAACCATCCCAGCAAGATCAACAAAGCAAGATCCAAAGTCCAGCAGTACTATCATGCCCAGTGCAAATGTAACACTGCATGATCAGGTACGTACGGAAGAGAGACAACTGCTATATACCTGACTGTGATAATGACAGGTTAAACCTGTTGTATAACAACAACAGGTAACAATGCAGGCCCAACTCCAGGTGGGTCCCTTCCAACTCAGCATATTCTATGATTCTGTGATTCTGTGAATTCCTGGCCCTGCACAGGACACCCCAAAAGTCACACCATGAGCCTGAAAGCATTGTCCAAATGCTTCTGCCAAAACTCTGCCAGGCTTGGTGCTGTGACCATTGCCCTGGGGAGCCTGTTCCAGTGCCCAACCACCCTCTGAGTAAAAAACCTTTAGTTCCTAATACCCAACCTAAACCTCCCCTGACTCAGCTTCATGCCATTCCTTTGGGCCCTG
>NW_008240030.1:1199840-1205931 GCF_000691975.1 Corvus brachyrhynchos | reverse complement strand
ATAAAATTGTAGACTTGTGATGAGGTTTCCCCTCAGTCTCCTCCAGGCTGAACAAACCAGACGCCCTCAGCAGCCTCTTAAAAGGCTTCCCCTCAAGGCCTGTCACCAGCCTTGTGGCCCTCTTTTGGACAGTCTCTCAATCTCTGTCTCTTTTTATATTGCGGCCCCCAAAACTGCCCCAGCACTCAAGGTGAGGCTGCTCCAGCTCAGAGCAGAGCAGGACAATCCCCTCCCTCGCCCAGCTGGTGATGCTGTGCCTGCTGCACCCCAGAACAGGGTTGGCTCTCCTGGCTCCAGCGCACTGCTGACTCATTGAACTTGATGATTGCTGTGGGTCCCTTCCAAGGCAGGATATGCTCTGATTCCTTCTACAACTACCAGCCAAACTTCTGCAAAGCTGCGTGGAGAGGTGCCCAGTTTGGACTGAGCCCAGCTTTCACCCATTCCTGCAGACCTGTGGATGCAGCTGCAAACAAAGCTAACAGCAGCAACAAGCATCTGGTACTTGCTGCCCATGGCTCCCTAACTCTGGCCTAGCTGGTACCTCTAAGAAAGCAGAAGTTTCTGTCTGAAATTATGAAAACCAGGAAAGGAACTAGATAAAATTTCCTTCTGTATCTCTACACGCCCCTGGGGACAGGGGGACTTTGCTTCCAGTCAACATAGAAGTAAGTTACTTTGCACAGAGATCCCTGAGTCCTAATGCTCTGTAGTTCTTGTGAAGAAATATACTTACGGACAATAAAGACTATGTCCTGGTCATATATCAATACTTTGTTAGATATTTTTATAAATTCTATTTATTTTTTCATGTTCACATAAATTTCATATGGTGGTGAAATATTTTCACTTATTATTCTTTAAAGCTGGAGGCTTTAAGGAACAATAGAAAGTATTGTCTCAAAAAATTGTAATCCTAATTTGTGTTCAGAGAAATTTGTGGTTTGGATTTATTCCTGTAGCTTATAGAAGGCAAGTTCAAAACAGCATTGAAGCTAGAATGTATCTGGAAATATCAAAAAAGTCAGAAGTTGTTCTGCATGAAACTAAGGCAGGAGATGAACAGACTGTCTCTTACATCTGTATCAGGGCTATATTGAAACACACAAAGGAGTTATTTATCCCATTCTAAAAATGCAGAATAAAGCTGTTTCCTTAAGACAAGGAAACAAAACCCTTTGTCATGTCTGCTATTCTCTTCGTATGAACACTTCTATTCTTAGCTGTTCCATTTTATGGTATCATTGTACTACCACAAAAGAAACATTTCTTTCTATGATAACTGTACAATAGCAAGTACAGTGTATGTCATATGAACTCCAGAGGCTGCAGTTCATCAATATTTAAATCTTGTTACCACAAAGAAAACAGCACAGTACTTGTATGCTAAGAAATCTGCAGTAATTTATGGACATACTAATTGCATAAACATCTATGCTGAACATAATTATAGGGCCAATGCAGATGCCCCAGGAACTGTGTAAAAAAATGTGGTATCTCCATGCCTGTTCATCCAGTGACCACAGAGTTAATCTACAGGGCCACTGGCCTTCCTCCACGAGGCCATAAACTCTTTTGCAAGGAAAAGACATACACAGAATTACATCTCACAAGGTTTAATTAATATGGATATTTAGGCCTTTTGCAAGACAGAGATGTTTCTTCCTAGAAGTGCATTTTTACCTCAAAGAGGAAGTACAATATTAGCTACTAGCTCTGGGGCTTTTTCCCACGTGAATCCTTCAGCCAATAATGATACCCATGGACATAGACTCTAGTCTGGCAAAGATACCTACTACCCCCTAATGCCATAAAGCAATGAGAAGGAAACTGCTGCACGCAATATGAGTGACCATGTGACTCATTTTCCTTCCCACCTGAAACATCACCTGAATAGTACTAATCTCTTCCCTCATTTTAAATAATTCAAGTATGACTAATGGAAAAGTTTAAGAGTTGCTTTGACAAATTTTGCATTGGTATCTTTCTTCTCTCTACATTGAGCAGTCTTTCCTTTCTTCTTTTCTAAATGCATTTTGCTTCATGGGAGAAGAAAGCATCTAGCTAGGAGTACAGCCTGACAAAGGGTCAGGGTGAGTTTGAAAAAGTATGCTTATATATAAACATATCGTACCATAGCTATCAAATAACCTGGTCTCCCAATAAAATCTTTGTAATGTGGATAGCTGAGCAAAGCTGACTGAGATGCTTAATCTGGGAGAAGCATCAACCAGAGACATGACAAATTCTTGGATTTTTTAAGGTAAGAAGAGTAAGATGCAGGGGCTGTGTTCTACACTGAATTGTATTTGGATGCAAGGACAGGCAGCATAAGTTCTTAATGAAAACAGTATTTCCTTCATAAAGAATGAAGGCAAAATGCAATTTTTTTAAACAGCCTAATCTTGCAGTATTTTTCCAGAGGAAATCTGAATTTTTAATTACGAAGTACTTTAATATGACAAGATATAGATGGTAACTGTTCTTTGCTTCACAGACCAGTAGTTTTGATCAAGATTTTGTCATAAGGATTGGTATAATTAGTTTTTATCAGATACCCTCATCTTTCAGAATAATATTATTCACTTGAGAATGAAGTTTCTTTGGTGTCTCTCTCCTTTTTAAAATTTTTTTGATTGTGAATAAACTTTGGAGCTATATATTGGAGAGACTAGTTTGCAAATGTAACCTCTCCCGACTCTGAAAGAAGGCAGCGAATACAGAGAAAAAAATTTGAAATCCTGATTTTTTAAAAATATTTTCCTTTATATAAAATTTGTTGTCTTGATTGCATCTCGTAATACTGAATTTTTTATATAGCTTGAATTTATATGTTAGCCAAGTCAGACCTCAAGTTTAAGTGCGAGCTGATAACAAACAGTTGTCATTAACTGATTCCATCTGACCCACTATTACCGTTCAGTCAACTGGGTCTTGCTGGCAAGAGGGATAATCATTAACTAGCATTTTAGAGAAAGTTTCTTCTTGTGCTCTGTTACATAGGAGCACTCTTATCAAAGCCACTTTAAATATTCTTCTAGAAGAATGAATACACATACGTAGAGACTAAGTCAAACACAGGGAAAAGCTCCAAGACGACATGCTGTGTTTGTGTTACTCGGAGTATATATTAAGACAAGAGTCTCAAACGTATTAATGGAAAACTGCATTGAGTCTTGGAGCTAAGAATTTATTTCTCCTCTATCTACAGTCAAAGGGTGTGAAAAAACAGTCATTGTTAAATCTTGTTTGGATGATCTTTGCTTATTTAGAAGAAATAAGCATTTGAAAGTATTTACAGACAGAAGTATTTACAAATATTTCTCCAAAGTCTCAGCTAGACTGTTAACTGAAGAAGCTAAATAATTTGGATTACTCTGCTCAATTGTATAATATATTGCTCAACCTAAGTAACAAAGAGAGATCAATTCAATCAACACAGACACAAAAATCTAATAAAATTGGGTCCTGACACACAACAGTAAATTACACAGAAATTTCCATACATGGAATTTCTTTTCACATAGCTATAAAATTTTTAGCTAAATTCTTTTCAAGATGGGTCTAGTGATCTGAAAGGGTTAGTAACTGATATTCAGCTTATTATACATAAAAATTAAGAGGACTTCAAAAAGACAAACTTACCAACTTTTTTTCCCATTCCTTATTTAGATCATCCACATAGGAGAGAACAAAATCAATTCTCCTGACACCATCCCTGAAGAAAATAGAATCTTTGCTTTGATGTCTTTTATCAATCTGTAGAAGATACAGGCATATGAATAAAAAAACAAGTATTGATGTTTCTCTAAAATATAACAGAATGCAAAGAAGTTTCCCAATATTGCCACAATTCTTCAGTTTCTTTACAGCTGAAGATATACTTGGGCAAGTTTTAACAAGGGCTACATCTAGTTTAAATAATTTCAAAATTAACTGCATATGTCTGCAAGCATTACATATAAGTAACTGGTACAGGAAGTATAAATATATATATATATATGTTAGTGTAGCAATACTTGTGAATACTTGAAGCAGGTAGCAAAATGTAAATTCCATGCATTTTCCTCTACATAACAAGATTCACTAAATCAGCCACCAGAGAGACATATGTCCCAGCAATGACCACATATAAAAACAGCTCGCAAAAATACAGGGGTGATGTTTCAAAACTGAATATTTACTTTCATGGGAAAAAAAAATACACCTAATAAATCAATGTAACAGGGTAATTAGTATCTCAATTGATCTATTAAAGGTCATATTTTAATTTACCAACGTGCCAGAATGTCTTAGTAACAACATCCACCTTTTTCACTATTAGGCCACAGTAATTAATGTTAGGCAAATAAAAGACTGTAACCCCACTCTCCTAGAGAAGTTAACTCATATTAGGTAACATTATTTATTATCATATCAATATTCAGCTCTATCAAATCATGTACAAGACATACAGCAAAATGCTCTCCATAGAAGCTAATATTCTAGTTTAAATGTAACTCTGTGCTGAGGAAGGTTGGTGTTACTTTTTCAACCACACCTATCAGCAGAAGTGTATTTGTATAAGGCTGAATTGGGGTTTTATTTTATTAGAGTAGGAACAAAACAGAGTAACTCAGAGGATTATGTCTCTGTCTTTTCCCTCTCATACCATGCAAGGATGCACGTGTTCCCTGAGAAAGCACATAGTATTTATTTATAGCTGTGAACCTTGCTCCCAGTTAACAAAAGGCAGCACACAGTGAAGCATGTTATTACTGCAGCCATCCAAGCCACTTGCAATAGCATTCATCACTGCTTTACCCTGAGACGTCGCTTCAGGAACAGATTATACTTCCTTCCACTCTGCTGGAATAACCAACAAGTAGTTAGGCCCACTGCTTCTCTCCAAGAACCAACTGCTCCAAGCACATACATCCCAACTACAGTGAGCAAGAAATCCATGTCCTTTAAAGCTAGGAAAAGCCTCCAGCCACCAGAAAAACACAAGCGCCCACAAATAATATCACTATCATGTATTTTCCATTAAAGGCAAAGCTGGGCTGGAATCCGTTTGGACAGTAAAAACATGTTTTAAGCTAATGAATCCTATAATACTAATTGAAATCATATGGATACTCATGCAGATTTTAAAAAGAGCAATAAGAAAGTGGTTTTGAGTGTAGAGCAAAGGTACCAAAACACTGGCTCATGCATAGTGCATGCATGTTTCTGTTATACTCGTGTCAGGTTGGACCCACCGGGACATAAAAAACAAATGGCAACCATGTAATTCCAGAGCTGACAAAACTACAAGTCATAATATCCATGTAATTCATATGTTTATCTTTAAATAGGCTGAAATTAAATAAAAGTAATTGAAAATCCCATTGTTCCATAGTGTTGCACAACTTTATGCATCTGCATTAGACACACTGGTAACTGCTGAAATCAGATATTTGCATTATGGAGAATTCCTGTGTTCCTGAAGCTATCCTAGCCCTTGGGGAGCTACAAAGCACTGTTGCAAATTAATGCAGCACAAAAAAAGCTAAAAGAAATTATTTCCTGAAAATGCTGCCATCCGTTCTTTGCCTTCCCTCTTCAGCAATTTTGTTAAGGTTTTTTGCTGTTTATCTTCTTGAGAAATACTTACAGCAGATCAATTAGACTACTTTGTATGACTGAAATCAGGACAGCTACCTCAGAATGCTTTTGCTTCCAAATGCAGTATGTCATCTTACATGATTAAAAGGCTCACAAAAATCATGGAATCCAATAGCAGAAAAGAAAATGCATTTTTCTGTTCTATTTTGTACTTACAGGTTTAGGTCTTTCTTTGCAAATATAATTGTGACTACATGCAAACTGCAACAGTATAGATACTAAGTTAATCAAACTAACACAGTGCATAGAACCACACTAACATCTGTATAGAATCAACAGTATTGTAATTATTCAGCATTACAGTAAGTGAACCCCGAAGTGTATTCTAACAACCTACATGGTTAGTAATTGCCCTAAAAAAACCCACCCCAGCCACTGATTAAAAAAGACAGTGACTTCATAAGTACAGAAATTGTTCTAGTGAACTAAATTCATATACATAAAG
>NW_008240030.1:1191343-1199784 GCF_000691975.1 Corvus brachyrhynchos | reverse complement strand
TAATTTTAATCAATAATTCAATACAATTGAAGAAATATTTAATCTTTATTGCCATCAAAATTTGGTAATTTTCTAAGATGTATCAGAATCCTCAGTAATTAAAGGTCTGACTATCAATTTAAGAAGATGCAGTAGTCATTGTCAGATCTGCTTTTAGAAGGGGAATACTTATCACTTCCTTGTCCTTCTGTACATAGGATTACTCATTATGGCTAGTGACAGGCCAGCTTATTAAACCCATAAATTATTCCATTTTGCTGCATTTGGATTTCCCAAGGAGAACAAGATCAGTCTTGCATATGCACAGAGGTTTGTGCATACATGCACACCTACAAGTTTAACATATATAAAAAGTTTCTAATTTGCATTGATTCTATCAGTGAATCTTTAAACACTGTGGATTTGTACATCTTATTTCTTAACAGTTCTTTCCAGAACTGCATGAATGCAGTTAATCATCTGGGACAACCTGCAGTTATTAAATAACACTACACCCAATCACAGAAAATATTCTGAACTGTGTTCCTCCTGCAATACAAGTAACTGAATTAAAACTTCCCAACACAGAACAGATAGCAAGATGAAGCTTTTTAGTAATTAAGTTACACCCAATGAGGAACTACAGAAGAGATGGGGCCCTGAGGCATGTGGTGAAAACTCAAGAAGCAACAACCACAAGTCACAACAGGAGAAATTCCTACTGGATGTGAGGCTGTGGTTGAGAGGGAATGGGTACAACAGATTGCCCAGAGTGACTGCATAATCTCCATCCTCAGAGATCACACAGCCTGATTAAACTAGGCCAGGACTGTGCAACCTAACCTAAGTTTGAAGCCAGCCTTGCCTTGAGTAGGAGGTTGGCCATCCAGAGGTCCTTTCCAATGCAAGTTCACTGGAGGATTCTATGAAATGTTACTGCAAACATTCAGTATTTACCAGGGCTTTCAAAAAGTTGAATAAATCCATCAACTACAAAGCAAGTTTACAAAAACCACCTGTTCAAAAAACAAATACTACCCTCTAATAGCTTTCCAGCCTCAATAGCCTAGTCATCTCTCTAAAAACTATGTGACCTCACCGCTTGTGGACAGATGTGCTAATTGAGTGCTGTAATGGTCTATCATGAAGAGATAAATTTTCTTTTCATGTGGCTACGTAAGTGCAAACTTACCGGATTCATATGGTACTATATCAATAGTTACAGTTATCCTATATTTGATGATTTTTGTCTAGACAACCAGCACAGGCTGGGGTACTGGACCATGTCCAACCAAACAACCCTCCAAGTACCCAGACTTGCAATCCTCGCCTCAGACACAATCCAAAGCCCTGCAGCAGGAAACCCTGACTCAACAAGACAGGTGACAGGGCAGACCAAGATGTCAGTAAGGAAACAAAGCACAGCTCAAGATGAAGTAAGGCTGTAAGAGCCCATGGTTCTGCCCAGACTGGTTTGGGCACAGTGTGTAAATGCTGGCTGGCAGCCCTACACAACATTCAGATCCACCAACACTTGCCAGTGCTGCTGAATGCTTGCTGAGGAGTCCTTGCCCGCCCTGCTCCACAGGTGCCTCTGAGACACTTTGCCAGGGCCAAGGTAAACAGTCGGACACAGTGAGCTGGAGAGCGTAAAGCAGCTGCTGGAAGTGGCAGCAACCACTAACACTGGCACAGAGAGTGCTTCAGGGAAACGACTGCGGGCGGAAGCTGAGCCACGGGCACTGTGCTGAATGTCACTGTGGCTTCACTTGCCCACCCTGGCACACCAACAGTGGGCCTTTGGCAGTGTGGACAGCTACTCCTTGATGGGTTAGCAAAACAAATATGTTTTGCAGATTATACCTGAATTATTTAATCCTGTATGTTTTTATGGAACTCCAAGGGATTTCTATTTCTGGTTATCCAACCAACAGGAAATGGGTCTTTACACGTCACTTAGCACAGCTCTCACCTTGTAGGCATGGAGCTTCCTCCAAATACACTCTGCTACTAAATACCCCAGCCCTCTCTATGTCCATGCTTCAAAGACAGGGAAACTTGTCCTAGAGAAGTACTTTTCAGATTATTATTCCGTCAGAAAACTGCAAGTTCCTTAGGGCCTATGTTCAGAAACACCCTTCCCAAATCCAATGCCTCAGACCTCAAGGTTTCCCAAGTGTCCAACCCCACAGAGCTGGGACTGCAGGTTCAGACCTGAGCACCCTTCCCCTTCTGCTTTTGTATCTTGTATCTTTTTTGTGGGAAGGTGGTTTAAAGCAGCATTTTCAGTAACAAAGCAGTAACCAATACCAACTGGAGATGGAGAAACCCATTAGCTCCATTAGTTACAGCACAGGGAAGCAACTCCAGCTGTGACTAACAGGAAAGATGAGAGGTTACATTAATACCATAGAATGGTTTTTATGATCCCCATCAGCACACCAAGGAATTATATTATCACAGTCCTACATTACCAGGCAAAAACATACCTGAAATTACAACATTAAATTGATTTGTAACATTAAATTGACTTGAAACATTTGTCTGGCTTACAAGATACAGTCTACAAAGAAAATATTTATTTTATTAACTGCACACCTTTGATAATCACACAGGCAAGTTAGATTTAAAACAGACAGTCTAAAAACCCCAAAGAACTACATTAAAAAGCAACCAGGTAATTTATGTATTAGCAATCCGTGGCACAAAAAACTTTCAGAATACAGGAATGGACAAAAATATAAGTTTTGAAAGCTGAATCAAAATACAAGAAAAGCATCCATAACTGAAAGGGTAGGAAACATTCAATGGCTTAAAAACAAAGTCATCGCCTTCACTTAGATCCCCAGTTTGCATGGAATATTTATATACTCCTCCTTTTCACTGACTTAAAACATGCTGCAGGAAAACCACATGGATTTAAGTGCTGCTATGCTAAATATGAATATATATATTTATACATATATATGAACTTAAATGTAACTTTATAAATACATATCTAAATGATATAAATGTATTTCCAAAAGTAAAATGTTCCTGGAAATACATTTACAGAACATACAAAAATAAACAGGTACTCTCCTGAAAATCAAAATGGCAAATTTCTGGTTTACGCACTCAGTTTCCATTTTACCAGAGTCCCTTTCCATGAAGTTCTCATCATTATTCTTCCTTAAAGGAATCCATGCAACTGAAGAGCTTACTCAATTTAAAGACACGTATTAACAACACTCTTAACACCACCCATTCCAGTTTTCAGTTATACTTCATGCAGGCTGTAAGGTTGCATACAGAACCATAACCTTTCCCATTCAAAGAAACACAAAATCCCATGTATTTCTTATAGCTAAAACTTGCAAGCTCCTTTTTTCACCTTCACTGATGTTTCAATTTTGAACCACATTAAAATCTGAAAGCTTGAAAACATGCATTTCAAAGCAGTTTAAGACACCAAGATACTTGCACTGAAATATAAATGCACATAAAAAGCCTCTCTGGATAAAAGAATATATTAGACAAGAACATAACAAAGAAAAATAAAAAGTAAGCTAGGAGAGCGTACATGTTAATGGAAGACACCAGAGCCCAAAGTAAGCAAGCAGACAAGTTTTAATACACCTCAGCATGTACTTTTTCAGCTATTTTAAATGACTTTTTATACTTTTTCTCCATAAATCAATAATGATTATTTAAAGTTTTCTGATACATTTGAGAATTTATACAGTTATCTTGCCTGTGAATTTCAGTAAGTGGCTATTCTGAGCCTTTCCTTATTATTTACTACAATAAAAAAAAAAGAGGCAACATATTTCAAATTATGTCAGTGTTCGTTTCTTGCTCTTTAAAACGTTTTGGAGTATCATGCTGACTCACAGAGCCCTCAGGCTATCATGATAAAAAGGAATCCCACATTTGTTAATTACACCAGAGTCAGAATACACCCTATATCCCATCAAACCAAAACAATGATAAAAAAGCAAACTTTCCAGTTTTCTCCACCAATCTTAACTTTTCAATTTTGTCTATTATTCTTTTGATTTGCTTCAATTTATCTTTTAAGTCATCACCAGGAATATATGCAAAACCGCATTCATTTTTATAAGCTAGTAAAAATTGTTTTTAGAAGGATGGCATCCTTGAAACTGGAAAATTTTCTGGTGAGGGACATTTTGGCATACTGTAATAGAGGACGCCACACAAATTCATGCAAGGAAGCATGAATACTTCTTACTGCTTACCACTTGATGTTCAGGGATGAGTAAAGTAGTCTCAGTGCTGTTTAGGCCCTGCCAGTGGCATCACGGGAAAAACATAATGTTGTTAGCGATGATGCAAAGGATGCTTTAATATTAAAGGCTAATTCAGAAAAAAGAGTGTAGCTCCTGGTTTAAGTTGCTGAAAAGCTCTTCTGAGTGATAGATGGATTTTCAATCAAGATAGTCAAGAGTTTAAACCAACCTCTACTTCCTCAGACAAGCTTGGTCTCTAGCCTACAGCACCAACTTTTACATGGTCCATACTGATTTTTAAGCATTAATAATTACAATTTTTGGTAAGAGTTAAACAGTATTCCTCATCATTTCCATTAGAAAAAATACAGTCTAAACAAGTTGGTACAGATTACTGTTTATAAACTGACGAAGAACAACTGTTAATAGTATTCTCATTTATTTTGATAGCAAAGAGAGAAAATGTACACAGCATAGATGGCTGTGCTTGCATTTGGAACAAATGTCCTGCCCCTTACTTGGCTATTTTTTAAATACAAACTCAAATTATACAGTGGGCACTGAACAAAAACAAATGCAAGCAGACAAATCCTTAATCTCAGAGTGTAGACAAGGTAAATTGGTACCAGTAATTGCAGTTACGCCTAATGAGACTAGTGAGGGTTTCCCAGCTTCTGACCCACACCCAGTGGGACCTACCCTGATTTTAATTGTACAAGATCTGGGTGCTCACTGTTTTCCTGTGTTGGTGTGGAGGCTGCTGCAACATCCTCAGGCCACACTCCACACAGGATGGCAGAGCACAGCCATCCTACACACATAGCCATCACCTCTCTGGGGTCCTGGCCCACCACCGCGGCCTTGCAGCAGCGATGGGTTTTGAGATCAGGTGCTGCTATTGGAACGAACAATGGTTTACAACACCTCAGCAGTTTCTCAATATCTAATTCCGTTAGTTGATAACTTATCACACTTTTGTTTTGTTTTGCTTTTGTGTGCTTTGACCACAAACCACAGACAGAATTAAACAGTGGAACCAAACAGCGCAAGTCCATTATGAAAACGCAGAACTATGAAATAGTTCTCTGTGGAATTAAATTAACTTTCAATAGAAGTAGAATACTAACACATTTTATTATTGTAGTACCATTTACTGGTTTAGAGTTGTAAAGTTTCAGAAAGTTTATTACCCTAAATCCAATTTTCATAAAGTACTGTTTATTATTTTTTAAATAATATTTTTCACTTTTAATACAACTTTTCTTGAGAGAAACCACTGAGGTCCATTCCTGTCCTGGTTACACATCAAGTAATACATACACACATCTTTACATTCTTTCTTAATGATGCCATCTCTGGGTATTTGCTTATCTAAGTAAGCCAAAAATGCCCTTTTCAGAATGCAGTAAAATAAACAGAAAGATCAATCTGGCTTTTGGCAAGGAATCCCCCTGAGAAACACTGCAAATATAAATAGCTGCACTGTGCTCTTGCCGTAAGATAGTCTGGACTGGGTTTAGAAGTCTAATCCTCGTGTCACTCACGCTACTGGAAAAACTTGCACTTTTAGTAGAGTACTAAGGGCTGAGATGCTTGAGTGGAAAGTTCTTCTCCAATTATACACTGTAAATATTTGCCATGTAAACTACTGTACAAACTGAACATCGATGAAAGCACAGCCTTGCTTTTCAATGCTACCCTATGGCTCCTGACCTGTCCGTGGCACACATTCCCCCCATCCACGCTGGTACCCTTCCCTCTGCTTTTATCCAGCCTCTCCATCCCGTACTCCTCCCATTCACTGCTCACTACCTCCTCCATGGTTAGATGCAAATACAGGCTTTAGTCACCCACTGCTCCTCACTGCTCACACTGCTTCACTCAGAGACAAAATTTTAATACATTTAGTGAAACACTAAGCTGTGAGGTGAAGACACACAGCTGGCAGAGGCCTTCGTATGTTCCTATGCATTCTGTGAAATGCTTTCCTGTTAGCCATAGGATCTTACCCTGCTCAGTATAACTGTCAGAAATGAATTAGCTCAAGTCATTAGGATTAACTATTTTTAAACTGGTGCTCACACCTTCTCCTGCACATTTCAAGTACTCTAATAGAAACACACCGCTTTTTCATGATATGCCAGAGCCTGTGTACAGCACAAAGGGGTTCCAGTGTTGGTAACGTGTGACATGCAAAACAAGAATCAACTGAAATAATCCAACTTTGTTGAGATGAAAACCGAGAAGGCTGGCAGTTGTGGCAGCAGTGTTGGGCTGGTCCCTCTTACTCTGGAATCCACTCTCTTAAGTCTTTAATGCACTCTGGCTCTCCCCAAAATAGCCCTCATGTGTTTTTGTTAGGCTTGGAAGAAGTCTTTCTGAACTTCTTTCTAGATTTTGAAACCAATTTGGTCCATCTTTGCAATACTAATAATGGTATTTTATGTTTCTCTGTTTGAAGATCCACCAGTCTGAATTGAAAAACTAACAAGCATGAAAAGTAATGCACATTATGATGGTGTTTCTTCAGAAAAAAAATCCTACCTATTAATTTAGAACACCTGCAGCACCTGCTGCTCTGAAAAAAGACAATAATCTATCAGTCAAGCCCTAATAGTGGTAAAATGCACTGCTGTAATAAATTTGCTGGAGCTCTGCCAATTTACTTCTGCTAATCTGGCTTAAATAAAGACAGCTTGTTCTCAGATTCTCTTATGATCAAGTTACATTATGGAAAATCTGGATTAACAGGAATTTTTAGTAAGCATTTCACTGGTGTGAAATTAACAGAAAGGTAAAAATTTAACATATAACTGTGCAAAATCAATTCCTACCTTCTTACAGGTAGAATAGGGCACAGTTCCTGCAGTCTTACTCAGAGAGTAGTGCAGTCACCTGCCTTTTATGAGGCGGAGTCCACATGCACACCAAGAAAACATTTTAAATTACTTTGTACTTCTTAACTGGGATAACAAATAGTCCTCTGTGCAGATGGACCTCTACAGATGTCGATAAACTACAAATCGATGATTCGATTTTGCACAAAAGCTGTACTAATTTTACATTTATCCCATTTGAATGGCCTGAACTTTTACTAGTAGAAAATGTAATACAAATTCAATTTTTTAACCTTTCTTCCAATCTTGAATTAACGGAGTAATCTTCTTTCCACTTAGGCACAGGAACTCTATTTTGTCAATGTGTTTCATCTTCATTTACTCAGTAACCTGAACAACTAGTTACAATCCCTGAGCAGACACAGCATTGTATATTCTCCTCATGCTCTCTCTGCACAAATAGAAAGCATAGAGGAAAACAAATTCTCAGGTTTTATTTCATTCATTTTTCCAATTTGCTTGAAAGGTCTTTCAGAGGCATTTATGTATTTCTTGGAACAAGAACTCCATAAAGACTGATTCAGGTAGATTCTATGCAGGGATTCACTTAAGACAGTCGCCCATCCCTCACAGAAGTGGCTGCCTGTGTATTACTGGTTTAACAAGGACATAATCTGAAGTAGTCCCCCATTGCAACACTTATCTGAAAATATCCCTATTATATCCTTTTTTCTCCCCCTTCTCCAGTCTGCTGTTTTGGGAAAATATCTCCTTGCCTCCCTGCATGACAAAGCATCTAGAAATGATTTATGTTGTAAGTCTTGGAATATGAAAAGCTGATGAAGTCCAACTGATCTTATTTCTTTTGTCCCTGTGGGAGATTAAAGAACAAGAAAAATAAGGAGACTCAAAAAGAAGCAGTTTAAAATAACCAGAAAAACATCCAGAGTGAAATAGGCAAGAATGCAAAATTGAGAAGGACCAAATGCCCCACTGATTGGTGCTCCAATGCTTTTTGAGCCCTGGACTTCATCCAACTTTTGTATATAAGCTGGCAGGCTTCACTACAGATCGTTCTTCACTTTTGTTTTACATGCATCATTCCTTTCATCCAAATCACATACTCCTTTGCAGATTACAAAAGAAAGGAAAAAACCAAAAAAAAAACCAAACCCAAGCACTGAATTATGGACGGGGAATGTTTCTTCTCTCCATATTAAATCTAGATTTATTTTTTCCCTCCTCTGTTGCTAAATCAACAGTAAGGCCTTAGCTTTTTTTCTGTGCTGCTGAACAGAGCATACTGTTGCTGGATGTTAAGTTTTTCCTCTTCCAAAAGAAAAAACAGCCTGAGCATAATTAAGTAGTGGCTTGAATGTAAGTTCATTTAACTCTT
>NW_008240030.1:1178743-1191032 GCF_000691975.1 Corvus brachyrhynchos | reverse complement strand
TCCCAATGTTTTTTTCATTAATTCCATTTCTGTTTTAAAATTACTTAATTTAAATTGGTTTAGGAATTCCAAATGTTCATATTTTTTAACTGCAAAAACATTGTTAAGTGACAAGAAAATTACCAACCTATCACAGAGGTAGAATCATTAAATAGAGAAATGTGCTACCTGTCAAAACAACAAAAAAGCACATTGACCTGAGCTCAGAAGGGCCTTGGTGAAAGGAGGAGAAACCATGCTGGGATAGAAGACCCTGCTGAATTCCTACAGGAATGCATCAAAGATGTTAAAGGCAACCTAGGAAAGAACTGAAGGAAAATAAATTCTTCCAGTTTATATGGAAGACAACTGAAGCTGTGACAACACATGAAGACAAAAGATTAGCATTATATGAAAAAAAATCCCATAAATATTAGGGGCTATCTTACTATTGCAATTAATTAATAGAAAAACTTTAAAATATAGACTTAACCTGAATTCTAGGACATTAATAATCAAGAACTAAGCCTGTCATGGCTGTTAAGAGTGTGAAACTGGGCAAGAAGATGATGAGTAACTCTGTAACTTTCTGTCTGGCTAATGCACAGAAAGCACAAATCAGATAAATGACAATGTGTTAGGGTTCATTGGGTAGGATAGGGCAAAGCACAGAAAAGTACTAACTGAAATGTAAGCAAACATCAGATAACCAGCTGATCTGCAGAAACAAACTAAGGCCAAACAAGCTGTCTCAGAGGGAGCAATGAAAACAACAAAACAAAACCCCCAAGTTATCAACTACTTACTGATACTGCTAATATGACAATACTTTGTGATATTTAATAATGAAGTATGAAGAAAAATAATTATGTAAGGAAACATGCAAGTAGAAAACAAGAGAAAACGCTGCATGAAGTTACCAAGGAGAAATTTTTGAGAGGATAACCAGACATATTTTTCCCAGACATGAATGTGCTGAAGATCAAAGCCTCCTACTTTCCCACCCCATCATGAATCTTTCATCCTTCAAGCAAGGTTCAAATCCCATGTCTCTACATATATGACACATGTTGCAGTCTTTCTCCCATGTTTCCTGCCTTTTCATACATCTTAAGTCATGAAGTGACTTCTTCCAAGCTTTGGTGAAATAGGTAATCTCCATCCACTCAGAGACACTAGTAAAGTAGCTCAGAATCAGCTTATTATGGTATGATACCCTTTGTTCAGTGAAGCATTTGATATGGCTGTTCACTGAAAATTTTCCTGGAAAAAAAGATGATTACAACTCCTACAACAGATTCAGAAGGGAACAGGGTGAACATATGAATAAGTTTTAAAATGGAACAGGTAAATTTATGAAAACATTGGGATGATATGGCTGCATGCTCTAAGAAGACAAAGATCTGCGTAATCTAGGAAGCCCTTCTGAGTTCTGTCTTCATGTGATCATCTCCAGCTTTGGCCCTTACAGGACACTGAGAACATGTTTTAAGAAGCTCAGCAGAACAGCTGCAGTTTTTCAACACTCTATTCAACAGACATCATTTCTGATCAGTGCCCAAGGCCAGTATAAGACTATTTCGACAGAAGAGCTGTTTCTTTTCCTATCTTAAACTTCCTATCTTCCTTTAAGCTTGTAACAACAGTAAAGAAATCAGACAATAGGAATGAAAATAAAATACCAATGTAAAGATCACGTATTTTCAATATTCATTTTGAACCAGTTTCTCAACTGAATACTGGCCACACCCTGCTACCTCTTCAAGACATTGTGTACTGTACATATTAAGCAATGAGGTACTGTGAAAAAATTTACAGCTGATGATGCTTTTCATATTGCACATGGTGAGGTACTCTAGTAACTCAAATCTTCATTTGCTTTCTCATGAATCTTGCTGCACTCTCACAATGTTCCCAGAGCAGTGGAACTCCAGTGTGCTTTGATTTCCCCAGCAAGCCAGCAGTATGATATGCAGCACAAAACAAAGTGTTTGGTTGGTGCAGAAACAGTATGTTTTTCCAATTGTCAAAACACTTAAAGATCATGTGATTCTCATTTCAAGACTGATACAGGAAACACCATTAAGTTCATAGTGTTTTCTACCACTACTGTGTTGTACCACTAGCACTGGTTAGTCACTCAATGAGTGTCATGTCATATTCATGGTTTTTCTCTTTCAAAACAATAGAGGAAGAAAACTTCTACATGGATAAAAATGAGGTATAAGATAATCTAAAAAGAAATACTAGTTTTGAAAACGAATTGTCTTTTTCACAGCAACCATTCTTCTTCCTTCCTACCAAGTAGTACATTAACTAATGCAATTTGTACTGTATCTTACCTCAGAGCTGCTTGGGATTTCTGATCCTGCAGTTGAAATAGTTTCACTTAAAGGTCCGTTGCACTCTTCCCCTAAGGAACATTGAAAAGGAGATTAACATAAATACATTCCTTTTTTAAAAATATTGTTGTATCTGAAAATGATGTGGATCTTGAGCATGGAACTATGAACAAACAAAAGATGGAAAATAACATTCATAATACATAAAATCTTCAAGAATTTTTCTTTGGAGGGGAAAAATTGCTGCAAGACACAATATACTGAGTCTGTACTACCTTGGTGTAACCTTGCATTCACAGAAATGTATTTTCAACTGTGACAGAAAAAAAATCTGTTGTCATCACGTATCTTTGTTGTCTCAAATATCTGCTAGGTCTAAGAGGGTCTCACACCCAGAGCTTTGCTGCCTCGGTTATGGAAGTTCAATTACCTATGGAAGTGTTTGCTAGAAATCAAATTAGGGTGTGGTTTCTTGCTAAGGGGTCAATAATGCAAAACCTCAAGATTACAAATGCCCACATAATGGAGATATGACAACAGGATCAAGAATAGTAATATGAACTTAATTACTAAGCTTCTTCTTTAAAAAACAAACAAACAAACCCTAAAAAAACCTAGCTCCAAAACAACAATAAACTAAACAAAAAGCCCTGCCTTCATTTTAACAATAGTAGTGAACTCCAACATGACTTACCCACAAATAAAGTCATTCCACCAAAGACACTGTTACTGAATTGTTAATGCTAGAAGGAAAAACCTATTTAGTACCTTCATAATCTTAAACTGGATCGAGACACTGCCTGGGTTTGTGCCTCTGAACTTACATTGTCACCAGTTTCCTTTGGAGAACAACTCTGAGCCCATAAGCTAGGCTCCTGCTCCAATAAGTTTTTGTAAACAACCATCTCTCTGCTGATTAGGCAGATCAGACTCTTAAATCAGGCATCTAAATCACTCCACCACCAATGGAAAAGGATAAGCAGTTTTGAAAACAGCTGATCAAAATCTAGACCATGCACCTAAAAATAGTGTCTCTTGCTTTCAGAAAAGAGGATTCATCTTACTTCTTTCTCCATTAAGGAAGCATTGAGTATAGCCTAGACTGGACAGACTTACACTGGACCACTGTCAAGACAGCTACAGTTAGACTATTTCTGCCAATAAAACATGCCTACTTTTCTTTTTGTAATCTGCAAATATTTGACATCAAAATTGCATCCAGGCAGGATATAAACTGGTTCTTCAAAAATATATAATAAGCTACTTAAGCACAGCTTGAGAGCATTTTGTTTCCTACAATTTTTTTTTCTTTCTAAGTTCACTTACAGAAAATGGTCTGTAATTTATAACCATACATGTGATGAGAAACCAGGCAATATAACAAATAAGTTTCAGAATGCCAAGACACTTAACATTGTTGCATGCTATTCTGCTAAAGCAAACTACACTTGGAAAATCTGTATTAGTAGATACAATCTGAACATCAGGATAAAGAATGGGAGCATCCCCACCATGCTCTGCTACCTGTGCTGCCTAAAGCCCTGGGAGGCAGGTGGCTACTGCAGGCTTAGCCAACGGTACGAGCCCAGGGCCCAGGAGCAGAAAGCCCAAACATTTTGTCACACAACTCTCCAGTTCCAGGCCAGGAACAGTCTGACACCTTGCCCCTGCAGCAGGAACATTCAATTTTCTATGCTGCTGAGGGAACTTGAACTGATTCAGTCGCCTGTAACAGCCTCTGTGTGGGGTTTTTTCTGGATTTTATCCTCTCTGTAGTTGTGAAAGTCTAACCTCAGAACAAATATAATTCAGAGTTCCACATTTTAAATGCTTTCCCAGTACCATAGCTGATTACATATGCAACTTGTGGAAGGAAATCCTCCTGGTATCTCTGTTCCACTTAAATAAACCTGAATAACCCTAGAGCAGCACACAAGAAGGTAAAAAGAGAACGCAAAACATACATTAACTGAGAAGTACAACATACTTAGTACATTCACTCCTTGTAAAACATGTAATCAGATTCCTGAACATGAGCAGCACAAGCAACACACACCCAAATCATGTAGGAAGGTGCAAAGAGGCCCCCATCCCAGAACTGCACCAAGCACCAGCAATGGAAATGCCCAGTTAAATCTTAACCAGGAGAGCTGCCAACAGATAGCCAGCAACTGACTTGCAAATCACATTGCAAAAGGCTCATCTGTGGTACCAAAGACTCACATTAACTGAAGTCTGATTTCCAAAAGGCTCCCAGCAGAAAAAAAACAAGGGATAGAGGACACAGACAAAAGGGAGGAGGTAAAACGCTGGTTAGTACGATACCTTCTGACTGTGATGGCTTGAACTTGGTGAGAATCGCAATGTCATCTTTAAAAGGAAAAAACACTTCAGTAAGAACCAGAAGTAAAATTCACTTTAACATGAACCCATTTCATAATTCTCCTCTATCCTTTACAATACAGCCACCATATAAAACAGAAGAATAAGCCCTGGACACCAGACACTGTGACCTAGACAGAAAGCATGGTGCAGGCTCCTCTTGGAACACCAACATTCACCTTTTTGTCCAGGCACCTTATTCAGCAACACAAACAAGGATTCCACTTTTCCTTATCAGCAGCAGGGAGGACCATCGTAGTTTCTACTAGCCAAGAAAACTCTAAAATTCAAAAAAATTTTTTAATTCTTCATTAAATTACTGCTTCATTTCTAAAGATGGGAGTAAAACAATAATATTCTGATAAAATTCCATATTTAGGGTATGTCCTTGTTCTTCAACACTACATGCTTTTATGTATACAAACAGATCTAGAAATAGCTGCACGCCAAGAACAACAAACAAGGACACTTACAAAACTAAGTGGCCCTTTATTATAAAATTTGTTTGTATAAATTGCAGAAACTTTTTGAAATGTTTTTTGTTCAAAATTAACTCCAGTACAACTCCATGACTATTAAAACTCACTATTTTTTCAGAAATGTATAATTTTTGCATTTGCTCAAATCACTGGGCTTTATGGGAGTGCACATATCCTAGCTGAAAGAAATGCCTCTTTCCCAATGTAACTGAAGTCTTCAGCAGCCTTACAATTCTTCACACAGCTATTTGTAACTCCTTAAACACACATGCCTTGGCAGTGTGCACGTTACTGTAAATAAGCAAGCTTCATATGGCCTATAATTCTGCAGTGTAAGACAACATATGCTGTCCCAAATTACACCCAACCGCAGGGCAACCTACTTAGAAACTTGTGGTATGCCACCCCTAAGAATTACAGACCATTTCTACTTCAATTACAGACCCAAATGATCAGAACAACAGTAACCCACAACAGAAATCAACATTCAGTACTGAAGACTGGAGAATATAATCAAGACTGATTTCATCTCTTAAAATATAAGTAGTTTACTCACAAAAAAGGTACCTTCGTTATTGTAATCTTATGATTTCTGTAACAAGAGTAAAAACGGCTTCTTGTGTAATTAAACAATTAGAAATTCTATAATAGTTTAAATTTGTTCACAGTGCCGGAATCACTTTGTTTTTCTACATGGCAAAAGTGATGAGTTAGGAAAAGGTAAAAGTACATGTGCTGTTGCAAATAAGTAATGATGGCATTGGGAATCAAGGCCTCCCATAGACCCTATTTTCTGATAAAAGCTGCAGCAAGGTAAACAGCACCAAAAAACAAGCTGCACGTTCTCCAGGAGAAATGCAACCTGTCACAGGTCATGTCCTGGTCACAACAGTGGTGCCTCAACTAGGCAAGTAAAAGCCCAGGACACAGACCTAATGACAGGACTTCTCACTCAACGACTGGTGCACTTTGAAGAATGATTTCAACTTCCAGCACTCTACTAGATGCAGAAGAAGCACACTCCAGAGGACACTGGCATCTGGCCTTCAAAGCCATACGAAGAAGTCTGCCTTGCTAGGGAGAGAAGGTTTTTTCGCCATACAGGTGTGGCTGGACTGTGCTACTCATATTTGGAAGCCAAGGAAAAAATCCTTGGCTTTTTTGATTACTAGCATAGTCACAGCCATGGATGCTCTAGCCCCTTTAACTGCACCTAATCCCCCCACTTTCCCTGGAAGATGACAATCCTTTTACTTCAGCATCCTCAGTAAGTCCAAGTCTGCTGGAAGATGGCAAAGAAAAAAGCTTGTCTGATAACGCTGCACTTGAAGTACAGCTGAGCACACTGCATCTGGTGTGCAGATGCTGCAGCCTGGCACAGGTCAGAGCAACTCCGCCTCAGAAAACAGAGTAAGAGAAGGCTTTTAAGTTTTCCTTTCTTCCAACTTCTATAACCCTGATTCATCTGCACCAAGTACAGTTCTTGACAGATTGTTTACACCAGTAAAAATGTTTACGTATTAGGTACTTCTAAAATCAGGTGGCAGATAAAGAGACATTTCTAGGGTTCAAAATTTTTGTTTTGCTACTAAAACTAGAAAATCATCTGCATTTGCACCTAAGACCTCTGATAGAGTTATTCCAAAGTAAGTAATGCTACTTACTTAGCAGCAGTAAGACAGTATTAATACTGATTCTGCTATTTCAGTATTGTTTCCAAAATGCTGCTTTCAATTATTTCTGCAATTTTCTTAGACACAATAACAGCATCCTTTTCAGCCAACAAAACCAAGCAAAGAGCTTTCAGACCATAGACACTGTTCTGCATATATCTGACGTATTGGCATATTAGTTTATACACATGCCTATCCCTAGAGCAAAATTTTGATGGTCCAGGTAAAATGAAAACAAATAAACCACCCAAAACCGTAACAAATCCTGAAACTAATACTGCAGTTGTTATGAAGTAGCTACTTTGCACTATGAAGAAAATTCCCAATATTCATTTTTAACATGCTACAAAAGAAAATGTTACTCCTAGATGTCTTGAAGTTACCATCTTAATAAACCCCCTGCCATTATGGATCACCTGGCCTGGCTGACAGAAAAGAGAAATCAGTTACTCCTTCCAAGTAAGCATCATAATGACTATTGCAAGTGCTTCCATATCTAAGGAAAGCAGCTTCACTTATCAACTAAACTTATGCACATACTGATCATAGCCTCCTGAGCTGGATGACAGAGTTGCCACAGGGAACTGGAGACCCACCTAGCTGACTTCCGAGAAACCAAAATAAGGTTATTACTCCAGCTGGCATTGTCTGAAGAGTAATAACTGTGCTGCTGAGCCAAAGGTTCAATCTTAAATAATGCCTGAAGTGGTGATTCATGCATACACAGAGATGCCCCTAAAAATTTAAAACTATTTAACAGTGAAAATATTCTCAGTGAATCCAAGAAAGTCTATTGGAAATATTTTAAAAGAATTTTATTAGTCCCTTAGAAGAAAGAAGATTGCATTCAAGCATAGGCTGCTTCACTGACATTAATTTTCTTCATGTGTTTTATTATTAAACAAGCACTTCCAGAAAACAAGTATTTATCAACATATCGGAAGCAGAAGAAAAATAACTCCTTAATATAGGCATAAATTTGGAAACCTGTTCCTAACAGTAAGAAAATCTCATTTAGCATTTGGAAAAGACATGAAGTCCTAAGTCCTAATCTCTAGTATAGTAACTGGGTACTTTAAATCAGAATAGGATGTTTACCCTCCACTGCCTCCGTTTTAAAGAGCCACAAAACCACCTTCTCTTTTGATTAAAAGCCACCAGGATAGCAAAAAAGAGAATATATTAAATAAAAAGAGAAGTTGTGCAAATCTGTTTTTAGCAAAAAAACCCACAAGCATAGTGTTGTAACACAGAACTTGAATGGCATTTTAATGCAATTCAGGCGACAACCAACACTCTATCTTACGTACCAGCACAGACAAGACTTAAAGCATGCTGTGAGCACTCAGACCTTCCAGGCATCATCGTTCTGCAGAATGACACACATAAACTGATTAATAGGTTCCAATGCATTTTAAAAAGCTTTTTTTTTTTTTTTTTAAAGAAAGCTCAGACTAGGAATAGTTGGATTAAGTCAGGTATTTTTAAACTGCACAGCATTTACATGCATGTGAGTAAGGGGGACTAGAATGACAAATAAACCTCAGCAGAACAGGGTGGTAGAACACCAGACTGCAGGAGTTCTGACAGCTCATGAAGCAATAGGCAGTGCTTGTTCGCCTTTAAGAGTATTTATACATTCAGGGCCAGATTTTATTGGCACTATCTGACTGCAGAGGCAGGCACACAGCTCCAGCAACGGCCTTGCACATCCATGAAAGTGCGAGGTGCTCTCACCTCTCCTTCAAGATAAAATGAAGAAAGAGGAACTGCGGGATTGTTTTTCATCACAGCCCAATGGAACCACGAGCACTTCAAGAAGTGTTAGGCACAGACTTGCTTTCCTAGTGTGCCCAGAGATACACTGAACATCTCACAGCACCATTCATTAATGCATTTCTCCAACTTCCACTAAAATCACTGATGTAAACCCTTAGGCAACAGAGTCTCCAATTTCTTTCCACATTTGCAATACACAAGTGTCCAAAAATAGTGGAGGGCCCAGTGCACTGATCATTCTGTGCATACACATTACATTCCTACCCTTGGATGAGAGATCTTCTTATAGATGTTGTAACTGAAAAGGAATACACAAACTAGGAAACTAATGATGCAAATATAGCAATAAATTTTTTTAAGATCACCTCGAATTTACTATCCTCTGGTGATATTCCCCAGTTTCATGTTATCCAGATATTTAATTTCAGATGGCCAATTTAAAATTTCTGGTCCTTTATGCTCTACCTCACTCAATACTCTTCTGGTTATGCTTCCAATGAAATGCATCACTGGAAGTTTTGCCAGTGTATTCACCAGGTATTTAATTTTCTCACATTAAACAACATAAAAATATACCAGTATAGGAAGATGTTTTATAACCAAATGTAAGATTTACAAGAATTGCAAGAATTGGCATTTTTGTCCAAATTACTTAAAAAATGATGCAATAACTTTGGAATTCCTATACTGGTCCCAAAGAGAAACTGTTCCTATCAATCAAGAAAATGATCAGGGCAATGGACCATGGTTTCCATCGCTTAAAGTTTTTACTTAAGCACCAGTCAATTAACAGAATTGAAGTAGGCAAAGTGGTTTGAAGAACCAAGTGGCATGAAAACCACATCTGCTAGCCATTACTTGTTGGCATGGTATATTTCTAGCACACTATAAATGGTGCAAACATAGACTTTCTGATTTCCTACACAACAGTTAAGACAATTCCTTTGAATAACAAACTACAGGGGCCTTTCTAATTTAGGGCTAGTGCAGAAAATGAAAGGACAACCATCTGCATCATGAGTCCTGCCCATATGGTTTGCTAGGGTTCTGCTGTCTTGCCAAAGGCCTCAAATTTCATATTTACCCTTGTAAGCCAAGTAAAGAAGATGAGAATCCCCTTGGGATTTCCAGTTAGAAGACTGCACTTCATGCAAAGATATACTCACTTCCTTAAAAAAAAGCATTTGGAACTTCACCACATCTACTGGTCCTCACTGAGAGCCGCTGGGGAACAAAGGCATGAACACCACAGCTTTGACAGCTTCAGGTTTCGATGAAAACCACACATCTATACAGTATAATCCAAGTAAACAAATCCCAATAGACTCAGCTCCTCCCACAGTGTTTCATCTAACACAAAATGTTATAATTGTTACAACAAAATACACAGTGTTACACAATATGTAACCACACACACAAGGTTTAATCAATAAATAATTCCTGAAAAATAACTGCAAATCCTTCCATAACTATGTTATAATTGCAAGAACTATCCCTAGCAATACAGCTCAAGGACCTTCCTTCCCCTTTCTGCATTTATACACACATGCACATGGAAAGCTATCACCAAATACAATAAAATTACTGCAAGATAAGAAAATATAACCTGGTAATTACACTGCTCTTTGGTTCAACCCCCAGATCACAATAAAAAACTAGTGCAAAAGTTCACTGCATTATTACCTTGCCTCTTAACATCTGATCCCATTTTTACGTTACCTGTACCTTCTTGATGACATATTTAGGTTAGATGACTATTTGTCTCCGCCACATGCATATGCAACTCATTGGTTTAAAGATACTAAATATGAAGACAGTGGTATTTGCTTTCTTGGTGTTTTTGTTTGTTTGTTGTTTGGGTTTTTTTTTTCACAAATTATATGCCAACAGTTCTCAAGCACGATTTTAAAAGCACATTTCCAGCAGTGCCCTTATATCTTATCCTAGTGTTTCCTTGTATCACAGTAATTATTCAGCCTTTGTACACAAAGGTTTAAGTGTACTTCCATTTTATAATACATTTATCAGTTTATTTCTGTAGGGAACACCTCAGAACAGCACACCAGGCAGTGCCTTAGTTGCAAACTGATGGAGAGGGAATCAGCAAAAGAATGTAACTCTACCTTACACCAGAAGAGAGGCTGGTGGCTTTCTTGGTGTTTATTTGGCATTCACAATCCAGAACCTCTGACCCCCCCCACTGAGCCAAACCATTCCTCCAGGACTTGTCGTGAGGGGGAGACAGCTGCAGAGCATTTTCATCCATCTTCTCAGCAAAAAGCTGAAATTGTAAGTCACTTGTTGCGAAGAGACTAAAATGCTTTCACCTGTGATGGCAGGGCCATCACTCAATTCTGCACCTGAGGGATCTTAGAGGTCTTTTCCAACCTTAACGATTCTATGAATCCAGCTGTATTTCCCAGCTTCCCAAAATGTGGCCTGAATATCCCACATAATTGCTACTGGGTTTAAATGGCATGCATTGAACTTAATGCCTCCTTTGCTACTCACCGAACTGCAGAGAGTGAGTTTAATCTCATATGCAGGGTTCTCACCTAAAATGAAAATGTTGCCCAAGAGCAATTTTCTTTTTTAAACTGACATAATCTTTGGAGAAAAATCCATATTTAACAGCTGCAGTGGAGTTGGGTTTGATGTTTTAATTTTCACATTATAATCACCACAGCTATACACTGATATGATGCAAGCTGTTGGGATGAGTTCCCAAAAGCAGGTTTTCCTACTACAAACAGGAGTTTTCTGTTATGAAGAGGTTTAGCTTCCAATAACCAACCTGTATTTACACTGTGCCCCCACTAAAGAAATTCCACTCAGAAAACAGACATTGGTTGGTCTAAGAGAGTATTTTTTCCCCTGCCTTTTATATTATGAACTATTATCTAAATTTCTTGGACCTTTTATTTCATTACCTAGGAATAAACTTTCAAACAGCTTTCCTCTTAACAACCCCTTTGGTTTAGCCCTGTGGGAACATGATATCCCATGCAATGTTTCCACAAATAGATCAGAAATTACTACATACATTGCGACAGTAATTGGAGACAGATGTAGTCTTGAACAGAGGCCTGTATTTTATGTTACTGGTATGAATTCTGATCAAATAAGTGAAGTATCATTTTATTAAATGACAGCAGTATTTGGCCCTGAATGCTGAGGTATTGCGAGATGCCAACATACTGGCACAAGCAGTTTGCAAGTCATGCCATCAGCTTTCCCTGATGTTTTTCCACCTTTCTCAGAGGTTACACAAGCAAGATGACAACCAGCCTAAGTAAGCCTTTGAATTGAGATCGCTTAGAGCGTTTTGAGTGCAAACCAGGCTCCTGGAAGTTTTAGAAGAGGAGCCATGTGTATAAAGGCAGCATACTTCAAATCATGGCATGGAGCCAACAAGCAAGCTTCCAGAAGACTGGCAGGCTTGGGATATATCCTGCAACACAGCTACTGTAGCATTAACGTGCTGGGGAAAAAAAAGATACTGAAAGTGAACGTAGACATAAATATTCCTAGCAACATATTGCAGTCTTCTTCCTCTCATATTGACATTCCATTTTTGCAAGTTCAGTTTTCTTAAACTTTAACATTTGAGGTAAATGACACACACCTTCCAACAGAAAGCAAAATCACACACACA
>NW_008240030.1:1176345-1178683 GCF_000691975.1 Corvus brachyrhynchos | reverse complement strand
AAGAGTTCTGGCACACAGGCTCTAAACAGGCCTTAAAGTTAAACTTTCTGCTGCTGGTACAGTCTTGCATCCCCACAACCTGTTTCCCAGCATTCAAGTTAAATAAAAAGCAGTAGTAAACCAGAATTAAATAAATAGGTACTATCCAAATACAAACATGTCTTTAAGGAAAAAAGTAGCAGATGTTTTCTCTCCTGCCTTGCTCCTACTGACTTACACAGGCCCTGCTTGAGCATATCAGACATCTAGAGCCTTAGGAGGCTTTTCCTTAAAGGCACAAAGCATGTGTTTGGATCTACAAGAAGTCCTGCTGGCAATATATGCATACTGTTAACTTTTCTTAACAATAATTTAAGGAAGGTTTTGGGGGTTTTTTAACCTTGAGAGACTTTTGGGGAACAAACAGAAACTTTAAAAAGCCCATATGCAATTTGTTTCTGTTTTAGAAAAGTGGTGAGTTAACAATATTGAACTGAACTAGAACATGATTTCGTATGGAGAGTTACATGCTACTGTACAGCAAATCCTCGTTAACCATCCTTGGACACTGGAACTCCTCAAATTTCCTTATATTCACTATTTATGACTATTAAAAAACCACAAGGCTCATGGGAAAACTGAATACTGTGGAATGAAGTTTACAAATCTGACTTCATAGAATCATTCCCTAAATGGGAATACTTTGTGTGTTCTGTAAATATTTTTTAGTGTCAAGGTACTTCAGAAGAACAACCCATGGAGAGAGCAGCTCAGTCCAAACACTTTTCATTGCTCCCAGGCACTGGGATGGGCGATGACTCAGGTCTCTCACATCCCCTTTGGAATAGGATCGCTGGCCAAGCGGCTGTAATATCCATCTGCTCCAGTTCCTAAGAAGCCTGCCAGCTCTACCAGGCCTTCCCAGAGAGGGCAAACCTTTGTCTGACACTTGCTGCGGATGCCTGCCTCCCCACAGCAGGACACCCCTCCTTGCTGTCACTATAAAGAGCTTATTTTGGGTAATTTCAGAGTCAATAGTGCCATCATACCTCTCTGAAACAAGACTGCCAAATATTTTGAAAATCATGATTTGCCACTAGTGCTCATAGTGTTTTAAATGGCATTATATATGTTTTTCTAAAAAACACAGTGTAGTCAAGCTGTGAGGGGGAACATATAACCTGAGAAGCCAACAAAAGGACTTTGTGCTTCTTTCCTGCTTTAAGATTTTCACATCTAGGACTGATGGCAAAGCATTATTTCCAAAAAAAGAGATCTTTTTCTAGGTCAGCATTCTCCTTTTTTTTTTTTAAAATGGCAAAGCATTATTTCCAAAAAAAGAGATCTTCTTCTAGGTCAGCATTCTCCTTTTTTTTTTTTTTTAAAAAAATCTATACAGTTTCATTCTGAAAATATCAACATGCTCTCTTACATCTGACTGTTGATTCACGTTGCCAGGTGAGGTGCTGATAAACACACACTTGTGTCATGTTATTTTACAAAATCCTAATATGATCACATTTATTATAAATAATGACATACCATACTGACACGAAATGGAAACAGTAACCTCGCTATAGCAAAAAAGCAAGGCCCTGACACGAATCCACTGGCCACACATCCCCTGCCGCAGGGTCTATCCAAAGCTGAAGGGTACCAGCGCATCTGGTAGAGAGCGAGGGGGAAGAAGGGTGCTCACACCTTCCGAAGTGAGGTGACCCGGTCTGCTCTGAGCCTTCTTGTAAGGGCAGCCTCAGCTGCTGGAAGGCAGCGCCCGACCCCAGCTGGTGCTTCGGCGGAGGCTGAAAGTTTGCTGTCCGGCAGAGGGACATGTGTACCTGCTGTGTCTTTTAAGATAAAAATCAAGCGGGTTCTCTAGCTTTTGCTCTTGGCAGGGTGCTGATGTTAGAAGCTTCATTTTCAAGGTTTATTTGGGGATTATACAGATCTAATCATAGTTTGATCATGCTCATGGAAAAGTGGTTTTGCTCTCAAGTGGAAGCCGAAGAATTTAAAGCTCGATGCAGGAGGGGTCAGGATTCATCCGCGATCAGCCCCATCTCACAGACGCCGGCCTGCAGACCCTGGGGAGGAACCAGAGCTCCCCAATGCCCCACACCACGCTCGCCTCCGCTGCCTCCCACCCGCGCCGCTTCCATGGGCCCCGAGTCACCGCTGGGCAGGAAGCGCTACCGCACCCCGGGGGGCAGAGGCGGAACAGAGCCGCGATCCCCCTTTTCCGCCCTCTCCTACCGTCCGCCGACAGAGCCATCTCGATGAGCGTCTCATTTGCTTTCTTCCCCAAGCGGTTCATGGTGGCCGCCTTTCCGCTGCTGCTGGGGAGCGGCTGTGCAGCGGA
>NW_008240030.1:1171476-1176330 GCF_000691975.1 Corvus brachyrhynchos | reverse complement strand
CCCCGAGCGGGCGCGGTCCTCGGGGCCCAAGCGGGGCCGTGCCCGCGGGGGGAAGAGCAGGAGATCGAGGGATGGGCTGGTCCTATACGGGACGACCCCAAAAATTACGCAGTGTGCCTGAGAGCAGGGTCCATGACATGCGTGATGTGGGCTCAGCTGTGCCGACTGTGTCCCCTCCCGAGCTGCTTGTGCACCCACAGGAGCAGAACGGACCTGGACGCTGCCCAAGCATTGCTTGCTCAGCAATATCTAAACCAGCCCTCTGTTATCAACACTGTTCTTATCACAAACCCAAAACTTAGCCCCATAAAAGCTGTAATGAAGAAATTTAACTCTTAACTCGTGAGGCTCCATGCACAGCTGCTGTCCCTACTCCTGGAGCTGCTACCATTGCCATGCCTCTAACAGCCGTAGCTTCTCATCACTTCCTTCAATCATCTGAGACAGTTTCCAACAATCTTTGTTCAGCGCATGTATTTAATATTTTTTTTTGTTTCTTAATATAAACTCAGTCATAGTTTCAAATTAACTTTTTGTATATTCATCTTTTGCTACCTGAGTAATCATTTTATGCACCAAACTGACAGGGAGTTTTGTTACTTGGGCAACTGTAACACAACACCACTTTCATGACCAATAAAAATTCATGGAATTCTTAATAAAAAGTTAATCAAGTCAGTCAGTTGAGTTGCTGTGCTTGTTTTCGGATCTATACACAAAACTAAGCCTTTATTTGTGCAGCCTAACTGCTTCAAGAAGTGTATTTTTAGTCAGAAGCAAGACCTAAAAATGTGTCTGGTTGCTTTCCAAAGCCTAAAATGTTTAGTTGGGGTTTTAATGTCCCAATGCAGGATGGTGGAAACAAAGAAGTTGGGTTTGGTGCACCAAAAGGTGCCCTGAAACAGCTTGTGACTGCATACAGTGCATCAGGTCACAAGGCTCCGTTTAAGAGCTGTATGTCTAAGCCTTTAATTTCCTCCTAGCAGTACATATCTTGGATAAATGCTTTTATGCCCACAGAAGATGCAATTAGAGTTGCTATTCAACAAGAGCCAGAAACAGCAAGAACTGCCATGGTCATTGCTCAGTTTTCCTCCTAATTATACGCTCGTGCTTCCCAGCTCCACCCAGCAGTGAACCCAACCATACCTAAAGCTGTGTAACTACCCCAGCCAGAACGCCAAAGGAGATTTTACTGGCCCCTGTAATTGAACAGGCTGATAGTGTGTCGAGGCTTTGTGCAAATTACACAGTGGCCTGTGGTAGGGATGGGACAGAAGGATGCTCTTCCACAATGAGGGATCTGTGGCGGCGCACAGGAGGTCTGTGCAACACCAGCATTGAATTTTCTTGCATATCCAGAGTCAAACCAGCCATTGTCTGACTCGGTGGTTTCACAGTTTGCCCAAGTGATCTAGGACCACACTTCTTTCCAAGGGCACACACCTTTTTTCCCTCCCACCTTCCAGTTTCACTCTGAATAAGGAATGCTGATAAGGTGATGCATGACTTATGTCAACCTATTAAACCAAATTATCATTTTGTGGGTTTGAGTTTTTTTGGGATTTTCGGTTCCACAAATCACTGCAAGCTACAGGTAAGACCAAAATAAAGGAAGAGATGGGGAACCACGCAATGGTAGGACCATTTAATTCCTAAAATATTAATACAGTAGCCAGGTACACTGTAATATTTTTGCTTTTGGAGTTCAAACACTATTTCTAACACAGTGCATACATAAACCAAAAAATAATAAAATATCTAGAAGGCTGTGGGTAAAGCTAGCAAGCATCACCAAAATTGCTAGCAATGAATACACTTAGCATATTCAGCAGCCAAGAGTAATCCTTTGTGCTGAAGGACAGCAGGTAGTTTGTAGCCCTTATAAAGTCTTCCTTTCCATTGATTGGCCTTTTCCAAGGCATAGTTTTTAGGCCTTCATATTTAAAAAAAAATATTGAACACAGAAAACTGGTGGGATTGGAGAACAAGATTTCAAAGACATCTCAGTGCCTATTGTTGTCTCAGGTAAATATCCCAAGGCTGTTAAAAAAAAATTCTAACATACAACATGGGATGCCAACTTTTAAAATTCCATTTAGAGGGTTGTCTAAAACTTTTGGCATGGGAGCATCTTTGAAAATATAAGCTGAGTCTTAAATCATGTGGAAAATTGAGCTTTTGTGTCTATCAGCTAGATGCTCTAAAAAAAAATTTCATTCTTCATCAGTTGTCGCAGTGACCGCTCTCTTCAGCCCGGCCAGCACCTGCGGTGTGCAGCAGGAGTGGGAAGCAGCCGAAGGCTCGAGGCTTTAAAGCTGCTCCTCTGGAGTTCAGCTCTGCCCAGGGGAGCTGAAGCCCCAGGTGCTGTGGCTGTCAGCAGCCCCGACGAGGAAGAGGATAAAAAGTTGCGGGTAGGCTTGCCTTTGGATATAGTCTCAGGTTTACTGCCTCAACGACCCCCAAGGAGCACAAGCACAGATCTGATCTGTGCAACAACTTATAAAGGGAGGTGTTACAGTGGGGATGGCCAGACAGGGGACCAATAGGGGTCTTTGGGGGAGGGATATGGACCGGGATAGACATTCACACGGACCAATAGTCTCGAGGGGTGGAGGGGAAGAGGGTCACATGCCCCAATGGGGCGTCCAGGTTTAGGGGATTTCCAAGAGAGGAGGTACCCGAGGGGGCAGGGTTTCAGGGGACTGACGGGGACCATATAGGGGTAATTAGGGAGGGCTTGGGTGACAGACACAGAACAGTCCAGAACTCCGGGAGGGGTTTGGGTGATTGATAGGGAAGGTGCCAGAACAAGGGGAGGGGATAACCATATTGGAAGCACCGGGGGAACAGCTTGGATCTGGGGCAGACCAACCGGGAGTAGTAGTGGGGAAGGTAGGGACGAACCATTAGGGTACAAAGAACATACAAAATACAATAAAAACATCACATCACCACAATCAGTCCTCTAGGAAAGAATCTGATATACAGCTTTTGCATTTACCACTTGTGGACCTACCTGTAAGTTGTTCAAATAACTTATGCTTTCAGGATTCCCTCTGCTATGTATGTCATATATCCATGTTGGAGTCTCAGAAGGTCTTTAACAAGTTTTACATATATATTCAGAGATTTAGTAAGTTTTGAAATCACACTGTGAATACAAGTCAGAAATACTGAAACATAAGTTTGAAACAGAGACATGAGCAAAGAGGGAAGTGGTGTGTTTCCTTCCCAGCCTTCTCAGCCTGCTCTTTTTCCACTGATAGCTGAACAACCCCATGGATGTGTTTGCTGTGTTGTGAGATTTCAGCACATGTGCATCCCAGAAACTAATGTTGCTGCCTCTGATATTTTCAGGAGTGTGCTTTGTCAACCAGTTAAAGGCTGTTGAGGATTTCTAGTTGAAGAGCTAACTTATTTGTTTCCCTGTCAATTAGCTCTTTAGAATATAAGTAATAATATAATTTGGAAAGAGATTAATCATTTGGGCGCCTGTAAGACCTGATGCCAAAAAGGCTTAGAAAGGTAAAGTGGGACTTAGATGGAAGTTAGGTACCCAAATCTATCATTATAATAGCCCAAACTGCCATTCACTTATTTTTGGGGTTTGGTGGGATTTTTTTGTTTGTCTGTGGGTATATTTTTTGTTTGTTTTGCAGTTTTTTATTGGGTTTTTTGTTGTTGTGTTTCGGGGGTTGTGGTGTGGATTTTTTTTAATGCACAGGGCGCACAGTTTCTATATCCTAGTGTGCTTGTTTTGCACGGCCTGTTTTTTGATAGCAGGGGGGCCACAGAGGTGGCTTCTGTGAGAAGCTGCTGGAAGCTTCCACCATGTCCAGCAGAGCCAGTCCCTGCTGCCTCTGAAGATGGACACGCCACTGGCCAAGGCTGGCCCAGTTAGAGAGGATGGTAATGCCTCTGTGATGACAGATTTAAGAAGAAATCAAAACAAAGTGGGGCACAGTTTTTCTCCTAGCCAGAGAAGGGGAGGAGGTGAGAACATGTGAGGGAAAACAACAATGGAGACACCAAGGTCAGTGGAGAAGGAGGGGGAAGAGGTGCTCCAGGCACCAGAGCTGAGATTCCTCTGCAGGCTGTGGTCACGACCATGGTGAAGCAGCCGTGCCCCTGCAGCCCATGGGCATCCGAGCAGGATGCAGAGATCCACCCACAGCCCGTGGGGGAGGTGCCCATGCTGGAGCGGGTGGATGCCTGGAGGAGGCTGTGATCCAGTAGGAGACATGGTGGAGAAAGAGGGCTCCTGCTTCCAAGCTGGAGCAGCCTGTCCTTGTCAAACCACGACAGTTTTTTCATGCAGAATGCAGACATTGCTCCTGGTACCTCTCACAAAAAATTATCATGGTTTAACACTGGCCAAATGACAGGCACCCACGAAAGTCGCTTGCTCACCCTCCCCTGCCACAGCTGGGCAAAGGAGAGAAAAAAATTTAATGAAGGCTTCATGAATTGAGATAAGGAATGGGAGAAAGCACTCAAAGGGCAAAACAGGCTCAACTTAGAAGTATAAAGTGAATTTATTGCTAACAAAATCAGATGAGGATAATGAGAAGTAAAATACGCCCTTAAAACCGCCTTTTTTTTACCCCAAACTCCTCCCTCCTTCCCACTGACAGCGCAGGAGACAGGGAATGGGGGTTTTGGTCAGTTCGTCACCTGAGATCTTCCACTGCTCAGGGAGAGAAGTCCT
This sequence comes from Corvus brachyrhynchos, assembly GCF_000691975.1. Taxonomy (NCBI): domain Eukaryota; kingdom Metazoa; phylum Chordata; class Aves; order Passeriformes; family Corvidae; genus Corvus; species Corvus brachyrhynchos. The sequence goes on along the minus strand of NW_008240030.1, from coordinate 1,171,619 downwards.
TCCCCTGTGAGACCGTGGGGTCCCTTCCCACAGGAGACAGTTCTCTGTGAACTTCTCCAGTGTGGCTCCAATCTCACGAGCAGCAGTCCTGCCAAAACTGCTGCAATGTGAGTCCCTCCCCGGGGCACACCGTCCCCCCCAAA
>NW_008240030.1:1163803-1171340 GCF_000691975.1 Corvus brachyrhynchos | reverse complement strand
CGGGGGCCCCCCCCCCCCGGGCGGCGGGTGGATCTCTGCATCCTGCTTGGATGCCCATGGGCTGCAGGGGCACGGCTGCTTCACCATGGTCCTGACCACAGCCTGCAGAGGAATCTCAGCTCTGGTGCCTGGAGCACCTCTTCCCCCTCCTTCTCCACTGACCTTGGTGTCTCCATGTAGTTTCCCTCACATGTTCTCACATCCTCCCCTTCTCTTTATCTAATTCAAACTGTGCCCCCACTTTGTTTCAATTTTTTTTTCTTAAAAATGTTATCACAGAGGCATTACCGTCATCTCTAATTGGGCCAGCCTTGGCCAGCGGCATGTCTATCTTCAGAGCCATCAGGGATTGGTTTTGCTGGACGTGGTGTAAGCTTCCAGCAGCCACCTCTGTGGCCCCCCTCCCCTACCAAAAAGCCAGGCCGTGCAAAACAAACACATCTAGGCAATAACATCAGTTAAAGTGGGAGAGCACAGGACAACTACTGTGAGTGAAGGGGATCAGCCTCTCCTGATGTCAGGCTGCCACACCAGGCAGTGGGCTGCTATAGGTGTGGGGAGGGAGCAGCCAACTTGGCAGGAGACAGGGATGGATGAGGTACTGTGTGCTCACCTGTGGAGGTTGCTGCTGCAAAGAAAAGAATGTAATAGCCACTGTCGGAAGAGAAAGCCCAATGGAGATGGCAGCTTGTCAGTGTTTCAGTCTCTGCTCCACAAACTCTTCCTGCACATTACTCAGTGGCTGTTTGAGATCTGACTCTTTCTTCCCATTACACACGGTTCCTCAGGGAAACCTGGCTGCTTGAACACCATGGTCAGGGGCTCAGAAATACAGCAAGGCTTGCTGATGGGCATGTGAATTTGTGTATTGAGAGACAGCTGATCCTTTGTGCCTGCTACCGCACAGCCCTAAATAGCCATCAGGAAACGGAAAGGGAGTGTCATAAAGAACTGTGCTGAGAGGCGGCAGAGTACCAGCACTTCTTAAAGGAAGTAAAAAGTTTAACTAAGCATGCAAAAGTTCATCATTAGTCACTACATTTTTTTCTATGTCTTCACGTTTCAGTCAGCTGAAATTGCGGAATGCAGTGCAGACAGCCATAAGCACCTATGCTGTCTAAACAAACAGATGACTTTACAGATACGTGTTTTTCTTGGCCAGTTACTACACATTGACAATAGCAGAACTAAACTCAAGTACTCGGTTTGCACTGTCCCCAGGCCAAGGAAAGCGCACGGGCGTGGTCCCAGCTCAGCCGAGCTGACCGCGGGGCGAGCAAAGGCGGAGACGCAGGGACCGCTGTGTGCCCTCTGCGTGAGCAGCAGCGGCTCGGAGGGAGCTGCTGGACATCAAGGAAACCTTAACAGCAGCCTGCATCCCCTTTCGGGAACAGACAGGCATTTTAGTTCTTAATCTCGCAGTTACATTCCCTTAACTGGATAGCGTGGTTTACAGCCGCCATCAAAGCCTTCTTAAAGCGATAATTCAAAGCAATACTTCTTTTGTCTTGTATAAACAAGACCATGGAAATGTACGCAGTGTACCATGGAGACTGGCTTATGAGAGCCTCCTTACAATCCTTGATGCTCTCTAGGGCTACATTTGCTCTGTTGTTCCCTTACCTCTCTTGTTTCTTTGTTCAGTGTTAGCTAGTTATCCAAAAACAGGAGTTCACACCCAGTCACAATAATGCTTTACCTTTCTACCAAAACCACCAAATTCCTACACCTGTATTTTTCAAGAATCAAAGTCAAGAATCAAGAAGAGGAAGGCATAAGAAAAAGAACTTAAGAATATTTAAAGGAACATTTTATTGGTGCTTAAACAAAAACCCCCCCCCCCCAAAAAAAAAAAAAAAAAGAAATCCTACAAGAAAAAAATACTTTTATGTGTTTTGGGGAGTGGAGAGAAATAATCTGTTTCTTGCTGGTAGAGAGATTCTTAAGGATGGTTGAATATGTACAAAATCTGTTCACTAACAAAGTGTGAGGCTTGATACTTTGCTCTCGTCATGTCGCCATGGACATAGTTCCATTGATTTTGCTATACTACTCCTAAACTACATGAGTGAAGTTCAGCGTTTAATTTTAATGGGCTGTGCACTGATAGGTAAACTCACAGAACAGGTTACCGAATCGGGTGGGGTTAGGAAAAGGCCACTGCATCAGTTCTGGCACTTAAATGACAATGTTAAGAAATTGCATCATCTTAATAAATTCCTGTGTCCTTCTGGTGAAATCATCAATATTTTCACTTGTCCTTTTATAGTCAATTTGCTTTCTCAGGGTTTATTGCCCTCTGGTGGTGATAGTCTTTTCTCCTGTGACAATAGGGATGCTGACATCTCATGCTTCATTTTCGTTTTAATCTGTTGTCTGTTGGTTATCCCAACGTGATAAATAGATAAAATAAAGTCAAATTACGTTATTTTTTTAACACAGAGGATTGTAGAGTGAGTAAAGGAGGCCGATGTGTGAAAGCCAGAGCACTGAAATGATGCGGGGAGCTCAGCAGCTGTAGCAAAAATATTAATAAAATCAGTTCAGTTCAGTGTGCAGTAATCACCTTAGACAGTAATGCAGAACTGAGTGATAAAGATTCCATAAAAGTACAAGAGAACGAAAAACCTGCAGTTGCATATGAGATACACACAAAGATTCTGTCATCACAAGTAAATTTTTGTTAACCATAGTTTCTTGTACACAGCTTTTAATGACTTGTACATATCTCATAAATGCTCATTTTAAACTGTCCTTGATTACGTATTTTATTACAAAGTGTATTGAATGATATCAAGAGATCAGCTTTTTTGTAAAAAATTCTATAAAAAGGTAAAGCCCTCAGTATGCATATTAGTAAGTTACTATTTACTGTTTTCAAGCACAACTTATGTAGCTGGCAGACTGGTGATAATAATAGAAATAATAGTACAAATGATTGTCTATTCACAAGGGCAGTATTGAGTGACCATGTTCTTCTCTGCTGTTTATAACATTCTCCATGAGGAGATGACAGTTACAGCAATTGTTTTAATATGAGCATTAAGAAAATATTTCACATTTGCTGTTATAAATGACTGTTAAATTCTGTATATATGTTAGACCTATATGTGGTTTTCAAAGCTTCCATTCATTGCAGTGCACATATATAGCACTCCTATAAACAACTTAAATGAAGGAAAAATCCTTTCCATGTTGGCTTCTTGGATATCAAATTATCAAGCTACATATATCTCTTTTCAGCTCATCTTCTTGAGTAGACTCTGCAGCTTAACTCCAATGCCTTGACTGAAGGTTTTCATTCTTTACAGCCTCATGCAGCTTCCAATTTTGACCTTTTTTTCCATCAGTCCCGTTCTCCTTGTCCCATGCAAAAGCAGAGAGATTAAACTGTAAAGGCCTCTATCTTACAGTGGTCTAGGCATAGGTTTACAGGTAACACTTCTAACGAGAAATTAGTGGAGATAGATGGGCCAGAAAAAAAAAGTGCAATTTTCTATGGTGATTAGATACAAGGAGAAAAATAGCATTCCTAAGAGCAAGCAAGATGAAGGTGTGTAGGGCTATCTGTCTCAGGGAAGCCTGTGGGATGGTCATAGGGAAAAAGGAATGTGACTAAGACGTTTCCGCAATAACCAGCCCTACCCAAACACACAGGTTTTCCCAGCTTCCTGGGGCTGTGCACTGGCTGATACCATCTCACAACACAGCTGTGTGCTTCAAGGGGCTGTTGTCTGGCCTGTGCTGGCCTGTACCCTAGTGGATGTCGAAACGCTGAAGTATGCTGGAAGGCAGCATAGAAGGTAAATTAAATAGTGGGTGATGTCAGCCTTGATCCAGTCTACTCAATACAGTCTTGTTTCTAGTTCTAATAAAACTGGGGAGTGGCAGGTCTTGGTTGCTGCAGCCCTTCAGTTTCCTTCTTGTTTTCACAATTTCTCCATGCAACTGTGTGAGGTACCGTGACTGTATAGTTTCCAGCCTTTCCCCAGTCCCTAGCCATAGCTGATCCCTATCCCAGATCCTGTCTGAGTAATGCAGCACTTATTTCCCCACCCAGGGGGACCATTATGCAGAGTTGTCAGGGCTGCTCCAGCTGGCCTATCCATCCCGTACACAGCTCAGCCTGGGCATACAGATCAGTTGTGTGAGCTCTGCAAACATGATAAGCATCCAGGAGCAGCAGGAGCCGTGAAACACACAAGCACCCTCAGCCACATCAAACAGAATTGTAAGTATCAAGCAAAAGGTAAGGTGACAAATTAAAAAAAAATTATCTAAAAATCAGTACTTTAAGATCAGAAGTATGAATAGTAGGATGATATCAATATAATCTTATAATTTATGTACACATTCTAGACAGAAAAGAGTCTGTGAGGCACAGAGTGAAAAAGAATAGAAGCAATAAATAAGAAAAATGTAATATTAAATTAAAATGGCTATTGGCTGGGAAATATATTTAAAATTTCAGGGAAATACCTAAAAGCCCTCAAAATGCAAGGTGATTCATCTCCTTTCAAAGAGGCCTACCAGTGCCATCAATAAAGTTTCTTTTTTTTGCTATTTACCTCTGACTTCAGGTAGGAAAGCCAAAGTGTAACACAAATAGGCCAGCACATAATTCTGTAATATCTGTGGAGCCAATTTTCCATTTGAACATTTTTTCAGTGGCTACCTCTCAGAATCTTAATTCTCCTTTCCTGCCAATTGGCTGAATACATTACACGAGCTATGTATCTCTAATAAAAGTCAAATCTCTTTTCTTGAAATCATTGCAACTTTCCATAATTAATTCATGAGTTCTTATGAATTGTAAATTATATTGTTTAGCAGAAGAAAAACTAGTTGGGCCTTCTAACTATTCCTTCTTGGATATCCATTCAAGTGCATAATAAATGAGGAAGAGTCTCATTTGTCATTTTTTGTTTCTTTCATTTTAAAAGTTCTACTGTTTCATACCAGTTCAAATCTGAAAAGAGGCAAAAATATACTATGGTAGTTACTAATTGTATCATTTCTGAAATTCTGAAATCCTTGAGTCTTACTGTGTTAACTGTTAAAGATTTTTTGTGATTGTTGAATTAATTACTTATCCTATACTTTTGGATCGTTTCCTTTGGGTTATATCTTCAGGTAAGTCAGTCTACTAAAATAGTAGTGTAATAATAGTGTAAAATATTGGTATACCTGTCAAATGCTTGAGATTACTGGGCTTATCCTTATCTTCAAACATAAAAGATGAACAGACAGGTACTTGTTAATAGCCCAATGTATTGTAAAGGAGAGAAAGTGATATTTGTGTAATCTGGTACACAAACTGTGGTACTGCAAGTATGATAGTAGGTCTGTTTTTCAAGAACTCCTGTTGGGTTTTTTCCCAAGCTAGGCCTTTAAGTCTAGAATAACCTTTCATTTTCTTGTATCAAACCTCAGTTTTCTCATGGTTCTTAGCTTCTCAGAGACATAGTCTGGGCTCCACAATTTACAACTGTGCATGGATCAAGAAATGAGCTAGTATAAAACAGACAGCACTTTTTGGCCAGGCTTTTAAAACCGGTCAATTGCACAAGGAGTCAGTGATCATATTTTCCTTCATGCTTTTCCGTGGGTTACTGAAGAAGCTACAGCATCAAGATTTGCTCTTGTAGTGGGCTGATTCTGGCTCTGAATTTGCTCATCCCCTGCCCCATCTGTTCCAAAGGGTGCATTAGGGGAGTCAATGTGACATTACATAGGAGGGATAACACCAGCTTTCCTGAGTCATTTCTACATTAATTAAGTAAAATGATGCTACTTCATTTTTCAGTTCAAAGCACATCTGCGTGTTTTGATAAAAGTCTTGAATTAGATGAATATTCAAAGCAATTTACATTTTGATTTCCAAGCAATCTTTGGAAATAGAAGCAAAGCCCTAGGTCTCTTCGTGTCTCTAAGTACACTAGCTCTTAGCCCATTTTTGCCTGATGTTCCCCTAAAACTTGTCTGACTCAAGTTAATGGAGTTGGCTTATTTAATCTCTTCGCTAAAACTTTTGAGGAAAAGTTTCATAAAAATTGACCTTTCAGTAATAAGTCTGTGGCTTCTGATGTGATTTAATTTTCCTGAGTCTGACACATTGAGAACTAAAATGGAATGACATTTTTTAGAACTGTCAGTAATAGCTGCTGTTATCAGTCATGAGCAAGCGAGGCACCATCTGAGTCAGCTAACTTTGCCTTGGCCTGCCTAATTGTGCCTTTGTTTCTTCATTTCCTTTGTACTTTCACAAAGTAATGAAGTTCTTAAGCGTCATCCCTCCATTTCTGTTTGTAAAATTGATATCCTCCCCACTCATTTCCTGTCATGCTCAAATGAAAGCTGAAACATGCAGAGCATTTCTCTTTACCTTGTATTTATGAACATCCATGTTATTTTAAAATAATATTTCTGACTGTGTTTTAGTATCTCCATACTACAGCCTTTAATAAATGTTAATGGTCTGTGAGTCCATCATTGTTTTTCTATCTGCATGCCCCAGAACTTACATTCAAAATCTTTTATTCTTCTTCTGCTGTAATGCTTTTTACAGATATCTGATAATCTTTGTTCTGAATTAATTTTCAAGATCCTGCTTTGCTGCTAGATTGGGGCTCATATTCTCTAATACGGTGCAATTGCATATGTTTTCAGAGTCAACAGCAGTTGCAGCACATGCTTTAATCAATCTTTCTTAACACTGATCCTTTTAGCAGCCTTCTCAGACAGTGGAGAATTGACTATTAGTATTGTTTTACTGCGGTACATCTTACTAAATCATACAAGAGAGCTTCCTCCTCCAAAGACCAGCAACTTTAATACAGTCCTTTCCTGAAGCATGGTCAGTGTCCTATGCTGCTTCATGGGCACTTTTTTTACATTTTGAGAAACACGTCTCCTGTATTCTTCCACTTAATTTTTTTCTTGTTGGTGTCATTCATTGTTTTTAGAGCTTGGAATTTTGTAATTCTTTCTATTGCTTTTCTCTCACAAGAAACTCTTGACACACAATTATGTTCCTCACTGTGATAATGTGGTGCATCAAGTGCAGTGACCATGACTGCATGCTGTGTGAGCAGCTGGATTTGAAACTTTACCTGTGTGGATTCCTAACACTGACTGGTTTTAAAACAGATAAAAAACCAGGCCCAGACAGTGATAGGATAAGCATTGTCATCAGCTACTCTTCCCGAACAGTTCCCCTTGTCAATACTCATAATTAATTTGATTGAAACAGTCCAGTGATAATCTATCAATTCAAGCTTCAATGATAAAATTATTAACAACAGGAATATTGCTCTGTGTTTTTACACTATACACGTCAGCAGTTGCTTATCTAGCAGGCAAGGACTATGTCAGAAAATAGGGTCTGGGGTGAGCTGTATGAAAAATGTGCAGAGACTGTCCTCAATTTTATGCCATGTTGTGAACTTGGCCAAGTGAGCTTAGCTTTGTGCAACAAATTATTTCCAGTGATACATTTCAAGATGTTATAAATTTGCCAGTGAAATAAGTTGGTTCA
>NW_008240030.1:1151907-1163675 GCF_000691975.1 Corvus brachyrhynchos | reverse complement strand
ACCAAACAAAAGGCTTGGCTGGGGCCTTGTTTTGCTATTTCAAAATGTAACATAACCAGCAGGAACCATGAAGAGGAAGGGGATCACAATTGCCTTAATGTTACAGTCCATAATAGTGATGTATTTAACTCCTGTTAGAGTAACCTGACCTTAACTTAGTTTTTCTTTCCTACCTACATTTGTACCTTCTTATTCTAAAACCTGAACTACCTCATGTACAATTTAATGTCACCCAGATACAAAAACCTAACATATTCTCCTGCTAATTCTTTTCTGATTTTTCACTCTTGTGAATTCAAAAGGCACTGCCTTGATGTGGTCTAGTCAGCCTCGGTCTTTAGCACCTTTGCTTCTAGACTACCTTCCAGCTGTCCTGCTGTGTTGTCAACATGACCAGAAGTAAGACTTTTGTTCTGATGGCAAGAGGCTTATATAAAAATATCTTCCAGTACAGAGCCTGAATGAGACTTAGATAACAGAGCTGGCAGGGTAGTGATTCTTAGATGTGATGGGCACACTTAATAGCTAGGGTTTGTTACCATATATGTCTAAAATACATGTTTAGGTGTTGAAAGTGTAGTTGGAACAAGGAAAAGTGACGGGAAAGACAGACCACAGAACAAGACATTATCTAAAAGTTTCCTTTAATTGAGACTTTTTTTTATTAGTTGTTTTTCCTAATATTTCAGAATGAAGATGTTTTCCTTTCTGTATGTAAAAATATGATCTGAGGAAAACAAGATCTCTCTCTACTTTCCTTCACACTTTACAGCTGTTATTTTGTTCATTTTCTGTTACAGTCTCAGACATCTACATAGAGTTAAATTATCTGTAATCTGAATAATAATTCATGTAGGTTTGCTACCATATCATGTACAGTGTTTTATGTCAGTGACTCACAAACTTATTTTTACCAAGAATTCCTCTGGTATGTAACTTGACTTCCCAGAGCCTTCTTCACCTCTGTTCTCTCTTCTCATCCCACTGGTGCTGCCTAGCTCTTCTTATGTGCCTCCAGATCCCTTCCCTTTCCACTGGATCCTGATATCACCCTTCCTTCCATTCCTCCCCTAATGGGCCTTCCCTCCTACCCTTATGTTTATTTATCATTCTCTTCCCAGCCAGCTTGGAATATATTTTCCTCTTGGAATTCCAGTGCTTTTCCCTTAAGAAAGAGATGAGGGCATGGTAACAGTAAAGGGTTTTTCTTGCTTCTGGCCTTCTATTTTTCCTGCAGAGCCACATATTCTCCCTTTTCCATCCTAGCAAAACTAGATTTCCTGCTTTCTGAAACTGAGATTGATGTTTCAGTGGATAGATGCTGTCACAGCAGTGTCTCAGTGTCCAGCGTTTTCTCCTGGAGATCAGGAAGTATTTTATATCACCTTTGAATGCACCCCTGTCTCTTTGTCTGTAAGCATTTGAAATTTGACAGTTGAATATATAAAACGTTTCAGCATCAGACTACTGTGGGTTGTTGCTGATCCTGTCATCCTTTGGTCCCAGCATGGTCCCTTTGGAAGTATTACAATATCAATCAGAGGGAAAAAATATTTATCCATTTGAATCTAATGGTGGTGTAAATTCTATGGTCCTAATCCTAAAATGTTCAGTTTGCCCTTTTTCAGACAAAATTTACACTGAAGTTAATGGCTCAAGATTTTTTTGTTACTATTATAATGCCACTGAAAAAGATAAAACACTTGTCAGAAGCATTTCTTTTTAGATAGCAATGCACTTCTTTCTTAGATGAGGAGAATCAACTGGAAAACAAATATAATTGAGAAGATCTTTAGGCATTACAGGCATTACACAATGAACAGAGATGCTTTTCTGTAAGGGTTTGATATGACAAGTTAGAAATCATTTTCATTTCTTTTAAATTAGCTTCTGACGTTCCCAGAGGTTTTGTCTTGGGTTTAAAAAGCACAAAGCAGAATACTGTCCCCAGAAGAAGATGCTGTCCTATGTAATTTCTTCCTTCTTTGCTTGCAATCAATCATTCTTTCATTGATGCTCATCTTAGGTGCTGCTCCTTGGCTGCAGGACACTTGTTGCTATATGATACCCATGATCATCCAATTTGCTAGGTTCAGTCATCTGTAGATAGGGTCTGGAACATGGTATTTTGATTTGATTTGATGTGAAGAAGTGTGTTCTTCCTTTCCTCCATTGTTAAATGCTTTCCCAGAAGTATTTGTGCTTCGTTTCTGGCTCTGCCAGCACACAGCACTGTGGAAGGGATGGAGTTGCACAGCAGTACCTCATGGAGCTCCCTTGAATTGCTCCTCCTGGACACAGACGAATTAGAAAGATGCACAAAGCTCTTATTTGGGGAACACCCAGCAATATTTTTTGTGTGTGTTTTATCCACCATTTAGACATTCACAGTCACTGACTTTTTTGGATTCAGACCTGGAATAACAGACATATCATTCAAACTGGGAGCCCAACTGTATTTTCAAGAGCTGATGTCAATCATTTGAAGTTGATTCTTTTAGTAAGAAGTTTGCTGATCTTGAGACTTTTTTGTTCTATAAAAACGATTGCTTCTATTCTGACCAAAACAAGAGAGAATTGGCACAAGGTTAATTATGTAAAGCAAGGATATTAACCTGGCAACAGAGAAATGCCAGATTGGCAGAAATGATGAGTTAGAGCTATTGCTTGAGAATATCTCCTACCCCATGGAATCTCTTGCTATTAAACATGTTTTGTTCTATAGACTTGTTGACAACAGAGTAAAGATTAAGGAAAGTGACTCTAATCCACCGGTTTGGGCATCCATCTGGTATATTGGAAAACCAACTGTGTTCTTCAGCCCCACAGGCATAAAGGTTTCTGTTAGAATGGCAGGAGTGAATTATGGATGACTACAGCACACTACAGAAAATTACATTAGCATATGTAACACAGAGAGGGTTAAGTATAATTACACTAGCTGTACACAGCAAAGTGTGGATGAGGGCTTGGAGAAAGAGATTTCAGTCTTCCTTTGGTTTGTATAATGTGAATATTTGCCTGGCATACTTTTTTGCCAGAGACCAGTATGTAGCACAGATGTAGGGTTAATGATCAATTCACATAAGACACAGCTAGGATTCAACAGTTCAGATTTTATATGCCCTGAAATGCTTACAGACTGAATAAAAACTCTTTGCTTCCTTCATATAGTAATATATTAGGTTCTCAGTGGTTGCAGGTTGGAATAGTAGAGATGATCAACGAGTTTGCCACAACTCTATGTTTGTCAGGGAACTAGGGAGAGGAAAATAAACACATGAGAACAGGGAATTTTTGGAACCATAGTAGAAAAGTATCTTAGTGCAGTTCTCAGTCTAGAGTATGTATAGCTGCTACCCTGCCAGCAGAGAGAGTTTCATTTGAAATTCAAATAACTCTTTTTGAGACTTTTATTTAGGACATATTTAAGGCCTTTAAAAAAAATCTTCAGCTTTTGGTTTAAGCTTCAGATAAGCTCCATTACCTGTTTCTTGGTGTAACAGGAATATTCACCAACACTTTCTTTGGAAAGGGAAAGCCATTTTGTCAGCAGCAATACAACTTTTGACTGCTAAGTACATCAAAATGAGAGACTTAGGGGTTATGGCAATTAGCAAATGCTGCTGCTGATATAATCCCATAAAACTTGATGCACTTTTACTTTTCTAAAATTTCTATTTATCAGCATATTGAAGGAAGCTGATGTCTGTACATAGCTACAGAAACGCTCTAGAGTCTGAGTGAATTTATTAAACTTACAGTCTTTCCTGTCTCCATTGTCTTAGACTCTGTTTTTCTCAGCAAAAAATAGATTTGGTCTTATCAGCGCTTAACCTTGTGTTTTGTTACTTGTTAGCTAGCCTTGTGTTTTGTAGTTTAATACCTCTTAGATTGCATAACTACCTGATTCTAATTCACCCTGTGAATATTTGCCAGAATGCTTCTATTGTTTCTACATCCCGCTTATACAAGAATGTTCCCTGGTTTCTTTGTGCTGGAAGAAGGTTATTCATGAGCTTAAAGGTGATAGAAATCTTCCTTTTCATCTTTCCTTCTCTCCTCACCTCACAGCCACTGTGATATATTAGTGGAGTGGTTCTGTGAATATCAAGTGTAGAAGTTGTGGGATTCAGCCCTAGTGCTTCCTTCTCAGAGTAATCCAGCTGTACATAGTAATCTTGCTGAAATTAATTGCTTACTGGAGCGAGAGCTGTGTGCAGTGTAGGGCTCTAGGTTCTGTCACAGCTCTACAGTTACTATTCATTCTATAAATTAATCTGCGATATTCTTTTAACAATGGAAACTAAATGCATCATGCTAAAATCAAATCGATGCCATCCAGATCAGTCACCAGGGGCTTCTTGATCTCTTTCTATCAAGGCTTTTGTTATTGAGACATTCCCTACAAGCTGTCAAATGGTCCTACTCAATAACAATCAATAAAGTAAGCATCCCTTAAAAATATCCCCAGGGAATCTTTTTAAATTGATCAGGGAGCAATATATCTTTTAGTGTCAATAATGCTGAAAATGTTAATTTGGTTGATTCTACTATGTGCCTTCTCGAGTGATATTCCAAATGCTGTTCTGGGAAGATGACTGCTACTTGAATTCACTCTGTTGCTTTCTGCCTGCTGCACCAGTCTCAAATCTGTAGCAAGGGCTATCTGAGATAGGCTGTATAACAAAAGAGTGTTCTGGTGATCTGATTGCTTTCTCAGCCTTTTAAATCTAACTACTGATAGTGATGCTCTTAAATTAAAATCAGATGGCAAGGATGAATGTGCTGCTAAGATGTTCTCAGATGGCTAACTGATAGAGTCCCTATTTTTTCCTACACGAAGCAGAAATGTGTCCATCTGCTGAGCACAGCATGAGTCTGATTTACTATACTATGCAAAGCTGGTTTAACACTAGTATCAATAATGTAATTTTCTTTATTATATAAAGTGGGTAGAAAAGAATTTTATGATGCAAATTTAGTCTATTAAGGGCATTTCTGTGAATAAATTACACTAGATGTTCTTTTAATTCTTGTTAGCACAGATTTTTTTTCACAGATGTAATTTTTGGGCATTAGACAATTTTTTTTTTTCTCCTGCTGTTGTGAAAGAAGAACTGCAAGTACTGACATTAAACATTTTGGGAAATTTGTTCTGCTCTTTTTATAATAAGGGAAAGCAGTCCTGCCAAAATTCAAACCTTCCAGTGACTTAAATATTTGTTTTACTGTATTATTTTTTAGGTGCTTGATATCAACCTAAATAAACTAATTAAGGGACTATTTCTGAAGTCCCAATTGCATAGTTTTGCCCTATAATCCTGCTTTTATTTGTTAATTTTTTTTTTTTTTAATTATATCTGTGGTGGAAACAAACTGACAGTTTTACATGTGACTACTAAAATAAGTTTTCAATATAAATTTGGGTATGAGATTACAAATGCTAATTACTTCTGATTACTAGATGCTCATTTTTGGGTTTGGTTGGGCACCAGAGCAGCCTAGAAATGGTGCATTTTTTTTACAATGAGGGTGATGAAACACTGGCACAGGTTGTCCAGGTCCAGAGGAATTGTGGATGCTCCATCCCTGGAAGTGCTCAAGGTGAGGTTGAATGGGGCTTAGAGCAACCTGGTCTAGTGGAAGGTGTCCCTGCCATGGCAGGGGGTTAGAATGAGAGGAGCATGAGGAGTTTTGACGTCCCATCCAACCCAAGCTAGTCTATGATTCTGTGTCCCAACCCGGCCTCAGCCCATCCCCATCCCCATCCCCACAGAGGTGCCTGATGCCCAAGGCTGAGGCTGCCCCAGTGCCCTGCTGTTGGCTGGGATGGTAGGACTGGGCTGGCTGCCAAGGATCCCCATCAGGCACCCCGGCCATAGTCATGCATAAGGTGGTTACTTAAACCCCTCTCCTCGCAAGCAAAACACTCGAGCGAGGAAACACCATTTGCAGGAGTGTGGGTGAGCATGGTGCTGACCCAGCCCTCCCATGGCTGGGTGAGCACTGTCATGGTTGGCACTGGCACCTGTGGTCATGCACGTGGTGATGGACACGCTGCTCTGGGAGCCACTGGAAAGCACCTAGTGGGCTCAGACATAGGAAACTGTGTAGATGTCCTGGTTTAACTCCAGCTGGCAACAAAGTACGACAGAGCTCTCACTCACTTCTCCCCCCAACCCCGTTGGGAGGAGCAGAATTAGCAAAAAAACCAGTGAAACCGATTCACTTTAATAACTGAAACAAAGTAAAATTAAATGTATAATAATAGTAAAAATAGTGATTAAAAGAGGGATGGGGGAGAGAGAGATAAAATTGAAGAAAAACAAGTGATGCACAATAGCATTACTCACCACCTGCTTATCAATGCCAAATCCCTCCCCAAACCACAATCAGCCCCACTCCTGAGTAACTCCCCAGTTTATATAGTGGGCATGGTGTGAAATATCCCCTTGGCCAGCTGGGGTCAGCTGTCCTGGCTATGCTCTTTCCTGGCTGCTTGTGAAGAGATGACACTCTGAGAAGTGCTTGACTTACATTAGGCCCTACTCAGCAACGATCAAAACATCAGTGTGTTATTAGCATTAGACTCATACTGAATCCAAAACACAGCCCTCTACAGCTACTAGGAAGAAAATTAAGTCTATCCCGGCCGAAACCAGCACAATATATAAAGCGAAAACACCGAAAGCACCTTGGTGAGTTTACTGCTGTTTGACAGTGGGTGGGCCGCCGTGAGCGGCGAGCCGGCAGGGGGCGCCATCAGCCCGCGCTCCGCGGTGAGAAAGGCCTCATGCTGAGGCGGCAGGAGCGGTGCGCCGTCCCTGGGACACCGTGAGGGGGCTGTTCCTGTGGGGCACGGTCCTGCCTGGGACACCGTGGGGGGGCTGTTCCTGTGGGGCACGCTCCTGCCTGGGTTACCGTGAGGGCGGCGTTCCTGTGGGGCACGGTCCCTGGGACACCGTGGTGGGGGGCGTTCCTATGGGACACGTCCAGCTCGGGCTGCCACTGCCACGGAGTCTTTCAGCTTGGAAAGTCCTCTGAAAGCATCCAGTCCAGCCGTTAGCCCGGTAAATACCTCCAGGGCTGGTGACTCTGCTGGTTCTCTGGGAAGCCTGTGCCAGTGCTTCACAACAGTTTCTGAGAAATTTTTTGCTAATTAAATACCCTTTGCAGGGTAAAACTAAACACTTCTTTTTGGTTTAAAATATTTTAAAGGCCTGAGTCGGCTCAAGGATGATGAGTAATTCTAATTCTAATAGAAGCCCTCTAATCTTGTCACATTTCTCAGATGAGAAGGGAGATGGTTATACCTGAGGAGTGAACACTGACCGTCATTTATGGAGCAGGTGCTGTTTCCAGGAGAGCGGTGAGCAGTGCTGCCGGTGGCCTCGGTTATTTATACTTGCACCAGGGAATGCCAGCGCCTTGACTGTGAGGTGAGATTGCCTTGTGCTTAGTGTGATAAAATAAACAGCCCTTCTGAGAGGGACTTGAGGGTGCTGGTGGATGAGAGGCTGGACATGACCACCCATCTGCCCTTGCAGCCCCAAAAGCCAGCCATGACCTGGGCTGCGTCCAAGGCAATGTGGGCAGCAGGGTGAGGGAGAGGATTCTCCTCATCTGCCCAGCTCATGTGACACCCATCTGGAGTGCTGCATCCAGCTCTGGGATGTCGGTCACAAGGCTTGAAACTTCAAGCTTCTTTTGTTTAAGTAAATATAAAAATAAGTAAAACATATGAAGGCTTCCTTTTCAAATACTTTATGGCCAGGAATGCAGGCCTACATCATTAGTTCCAGCTATCTGCTGTCACTGCAGGTTTTTCATCATCTCTTTTCCAAGGTTGTAGTGACTACTGCATGCTGGCAGAAATCTTTACAGGTGTGGCAAAGGCAGAAAGAGGGAAAAAATTCTAGAGCACTATCCTTGGCAAGAAAATTCCATTATAGCAAAGGAGAGGTTTAGGTTTCTGCTCCAGTTTTTTCCCGTGTTACCTATAAATGAAATCAGCTTTAGTTGGGATTGCTTTTCATTACTGGCATTGTAGTGCAATGCTCTGTGTTTTGCTCAAAGGGTATTTACAGAGTTATTCATCAATAATAAAATATCAGCAAAACATTATAGGAAAGAATTTCTTAATTTTCTGGTAGCATGATGCTACAGAAGACTTCCTGAATTGCCAGAGATCTGCCGGGATGAACCACGCTTCTCATAGAGATATGATGGAACTCCATTTATTCTATTGTCAGACCCATAGTTATACTCTAATTCCTCAAGCACGCATAAGCAAGCTCCATACTGTTGGGTTACAGCTACTGTTCACGCGGCCTTTAATAGCAAGTGATTGGTTACAGATTAATATGCAGGTGCCTAACTAAGTCTTTCTCTTTCTTTCTATGGTCAGCATCCCCCTCCACAACATCCTGTCGGCTTGCCACATCAGTATTGCTCTTCTCTTTTTTCCCTAGTCAAGGACAGTTCACTAATATAGCTTGGATTGTGCATGTATACATGTCCCTGTTCACTCAGCCATTTCTCTACATTCCTGTTTGTCTCCTTGCCATGAAATCACCAGTCTAAGATCATCATCAATTTCTGTTACCCCAACCTTCAGCCTTTCATCTGAGACAGAAAAACTTTCATGTGCACTTTCACCAAGTGATTTTCTGCAAATCAATTTATGTATGCCTCCTAATACGGACCATGGCAAAGAACCACGGTTAGTTGTCCTGCCATTGTATAAGCTTGATTGATACACATTAGGGGGAATAAAATAATAAAGGACAAAAACTTTTAGTTGAGGGAACAGTATGTGTGCATGAACTCTTGTCTGTACTTGATTATTTTTTAGCCCTCCATTTTAATCCTATGTGACCCTTTCCCAGATGTCAAATTATATTTACCCTTGTAACACACATAGTTTTCTCTTGGTTTTGGTTCTGTAGGATAGTTCTCTCAAAGTTTTGTTGGTTCATTTTTGAGAAATCCTGCTGTGTATTTCAAAGAAGTATGTCCAGTCTTCCTCAGGCTGTTTCATCAGCAGCCTGAAATATTGTAGCAGCAAAGATTACAGACTCTCATCAGGGAAAGCAAGCACAGGCAAGCACTTAATTGTCAGAAAGGGCATAAACATCATCAAATTCCAATACTGTGACAGCTCATTGATTTAAAATACACTATTGACAGCCATTTTTGTTTTTTTCCCCCCCCTACTTGCTGTCAGGAGTATTCTTCAACAACATTTATTTAGAAGTATAAATTCCCATACTGTGGAGATTTTTCCCCTCAAGTAACTTAGTGCTTTGAGTGATCCTCGTGAGTTTGCAAAAATCGTATCTTAAATTTCCATCTTCCAAATTAATGTTGCTAATGACTCTATAACTATACCAGAATGCTGGTATTAGTTTGTCACAGTGTATGTGTTATAAATGTATGTGTAGGTTGGATGAGTGCAATACTTTTAGACAAGGTATTGGATACTGTCTGGAAACAAAATGAGATTTCATAGAACCGGGTTGGTTTCTGTGAGCCAATGTATTTCTGTCTTTGTCTCAAGTAGATCCTTAGAGATCTGATAGATCCTTAAATGTTGTGCTTTAGGGTATTGGTTTTTTTCTTTTAGAATAGTAAGTTCTTGGAGACTTGGCACAAATGGAGATGCCCAAGTCTCTGAAATGAGTTACAGACTTTAGAGGCAGAGGACCATTAATATAATTAGGCTCCTATTGTGCAAAGCACTGTGCAAAAATTAAAAGAATGGAAAATCTGTGCTCAAATAAATAATCATTTCCAAAACTGAGCAGATTGCTGAATGTTAGAAAATGTCTGGGTAATTTCAAAAAATGTTCAGTTGATAGAAAATCCTTTTGACACATTAAGGCACTGAAGGTATTTCTGGATGCAAGAAAAAAGCAAAACTGAAAGGCAAATCCCCAAAAGGCAGCTCCATGTTGGGGCTGAGGAAGCTGCAAATTGCACCTTTTATAACCCAGGAGAGTAAGGGAAGGAAACATGGGTTTGGGTGCACTGTTTCCCTTGCAGCCCCCTTAGCTGGCAGAAGAGGAATGCGGCTTTTGTGCTAAGATTTTGGCAGACTACCTAGAACAGGTCTGTAGAAAGAAACTAAAATTTTCTTTCTGTTTCCCAGCTAGCAAGAGGTGTAAACACATGTATTGCCACCTTCTCTCTTTTTTGGTAATCCCTTCTGGTGGAAATAACTCTTTAAAATATTTGCCTAAAAATATTTCTTAATATAAACATTTCCACCATAAGCAGTTGTATTTTCTAGTTTGGTTTTGGTGTTCTTTGAGCAGTCTGCTATAAACTGCACACAGCTATGGAAGACATCTTTCTCAAATTGGAAGGTTGAAAAAAACTGCCCTTTACCAACTTCAAGATGGAATAATTTTGGATTCAGACATAAAAATAGAGTCTGTAGATGGTATACATAGTCTCTTTATTTGCTTGAGTAACAGTAGAAAAAAAAAGTAGTTGCCATTTGATATAATTCTGTTCCTTAAAAGATAAAAAGCTTAATTCACACTGGATATGTGCATGAGAATTGAGGAATTATGGTGTTGAGTCACTTACATTTTTAGAACAGTTGAGCTTGTCAGTGCCTACCTCACTTTTAAAATGGGAATTTAGGTTCCTAAGTAATCAATGTGCTTATTAAAATTTTGTTATAAATGGCTTTTTCAAGCACTCTGGCTTTGGAGTGTGAGCATCTCTACGTTACATCCATACTTCTGAAAATCCTAGAAAGGGTAAAGATATCATGTAAGTACACCAGCTGCCTATCTTTTCCTCCAGGAAATTCCAGTGAATTGTTTTTGATTAGATTAGATTTGATTTTGTCTTTGAAAAAATTTGCTGCATAATTGCTAAACATTTCTCAAAAGCGTTTTGTACAAACAAACCTCTGCTTTTTTTCCAAGGTATTTTCTAATGTAGATTTATGGTGGTCTTGAAATCTAATCAAGAAATATTCTGGAAAAATATGTACTTCTAAAAAAGTGTGCCATATTACTAAGACACAAGCTTTTCAGTCTTCTCAAAGTCAGAAAAAGGGGACAGTAAGTAATGTTTTTAGATGTGAGATCAGTTAGTCACTACCATTCCTCATTACATTGAACTGGGAAGCATACTTGTTTCTGACAACCTGCAGTTAGAGCGTACAATTTGCTTCTTGACTCAGGGAGTGGTGATTTACATGCCAAAAAAAAAAGACTGTTTTTCTTATGCTTTGTTATGTAGAATAACCTGGCCCTTGCCCTTCTTCAGGCAACACAGGACTGAGGCATTGAGGGTAGTTTCTCAAGGGAATGTCTGTTGATGCAGTACTAACCTACGTAATTCGTAACTTTGCATACCCAGAGGGCTAGATGAGTTCACGACGAAGAGAAAAGACTATGAATTCTGTCACCCAGTCCTTGCATCTTATATTTACCTAAAAATGGGTTTGTAATTCAGCATGCAGAAATGGCAAAACCTCTAGGAGAGGGGGAAAGGCTACCAGAGGGGGCAGCCCTGAGGTTAGTGCCTTTGAGGAGCTCCCCATCTCTCATGGCCCTCCCCAGCTTCTTGCTACTTTTAAGAAACAAATGTTAATTTCCTCAAGGACTTAAATTAATTTTTGAATTCCAAGGATCCATCTCAACCTAAGAGCAAATGATTTTTAATTTTTCTATGAAAAGAAGAAGTTCACAAGGGAAGATTGAGAACAACTTGTCTTGTGGTTTCTGGTAGGGTACTGTCCTGCG
>NW_008240030.1:1148760-1151897 GCF_000691975.1 Corvus brachyrhynchos | reverse complement strand
TAATATAGTTAAGCTTTTGATCTGGATTTTCCAGTTCCTAAATAAATATTCTGCTGACTTTATGAAGATTTCCGATCCTCTCTTTCATTGGGTTGAAATAGGCTCAGAGTATATAGTTAGCTGCTATCTGTGAGAAACAAAGGGGAGTGTCAGTGTTACGTGTAACAGGAGTTTTAAAGCAGGAAGTGTCCACAGACTTGTACTAGAATATGGAGACAGGAATATAGAAAGGAATTCCAACCTCAGTGTGGTCAGAAAAGCCTTTATCCAACTTTCCTTGATGAAGTCTAAATGAAACCTTATAGATACCACATATATTTCAGGTTGGGGTTTGAAGTGATAGAAGTGGAAACAAAACATCAAGACAAAAAGGCTCTTTCAGACAGGAGGAGAATAGCAAATGCTGTCATTTTCAGAAGTGTCTTGCTAACTGCTACTTGAAGCCTTGCTATTGCTAAAATAACTGAAGCCTGATATTTTGTTTAGTCAGGGAAATGTCATAGCTAAGTAATTTCTTCCTTCTTACTGTGATTGTTTTTACTCCCTGGTATTTCATATTGTTAATTTGGTGTTATTTAAGTCTGAACTACATCTGAGTTACCCCAGTTAAGGATTTGGGTTAGAAACTTCAATTTAATTTGCACATCTGCAATTTGCACATCTTGCACATTTGCACATCTTAATCCATTAAGTAAAACTTAATTTCCATATCATTAACATAAGGGGGGGAAACCCTACTCCATGCCTGAGAACATTTCTTCATTCCATATATACTTAGTACCAGATTTAAGTGCTTGTGAGTTCCCAATTTTTTGTAGATAAAATGGAAAATATGAATCAGATTGGTATCCTACCCTCATATTTTTGGGATCTGAGATCCAGAATAAAATTCAAGTGCTGACCTTTAAATAATGCCCTGTCTAATTTTGCATTAAATTCGTTGAAGAGAAAGGACTATCCTTTGGATATTGCTGGATATTGCTGCAGTGGATATATTTTCTGTGCTCTGTGGTGATTCCTGTGAAATACTATGAACAGTGAGAGATTACTCTGTACAGTTTATGATGGTAGCCTTGCTGATAGAAGCAGATATTCTATTACATTAATGTTCCATTTAAGTAGCAGATTGCCAGACACAAACTTTATATAATCTCATTCCCCATATGTGCAATATATGTCTCTGAGTATGGCTTTGTAGATTCATTTAGCACCTAATGCACTTTTAATGAAAGATGGTTTTTAGCATCTCTTTGTAAAACTTGTGATGCAGTGATTTTTCATAGTGCTTCATAGAAGAGGCATTTATAATTTTCAACAGAGTTATACAAGTCTGATATTCGGTTTACTGGAGGGAGGGGGAGAAGTAGGAAAAAGGAAAGTGAATTAGGTCAGAAACCTCACATATAATCCAGTACAGCCTCATTACATTTCATCCTGCTCTTTCTGCTGAAAAGTATGAGTTAAACTGATGGGCTGTTTCTGCTGGACAGCTCAGATGCAGAACTAGTAAAATATCCATCCACCTATGTATCTCACCAAAACCTATTTGACAAAATATGTAATCAAGACCATTGATTATTCACAATTCCAGAAGAATGGAATTAAGTATGGGAAGAAATTAGTTCTCGCACACAATAACTAATGTTGAACAGGATCCAGAAACCATTTGTGTATCTGCTTTCCTGTGTCAGGCCAACCAATATGAAGACCTACTGCTTGCATTGCAAATCCATGCTTCATTTCTGGTTTAGGAGATGTAATGGGGGTGGTGGTCATGGTGAAATTTATCTGAGCAGAGCAATCAAGAAGAATGGAGGCAGTTATGAGGGGTTTGCATCTGACTTTAGAAATCTAAACTGAAGTAGACAGACAGCTGTAAAAGAGAAGACTAATGCCTTGGTCTTCAAATACAGACAGTAGTTACAGTGGTGTAGCATATTAGACCAGACCGTGAGCCAAAATAAATTTAACTGGAAAAAATGGTGTTAATAGTTCTCTAGCACTCTTTTAAAAAACTTGTCAAAGCTGGGGATCTAATTAATGCATTAGATCACATTTGTTGATAGCAGATGGAAAGCGGACTGTTTCTCAACTGGTTTAACTCATGTTAGTGAACTAAGTATAAAGCAGTACAGGAGTGAAATATTGTTTAGGAGTATATGAGTTGAAAAGGTTCAGTATTATCTAATTACCAGAAAGAAAATTGGAAAACCTGACGAATATTAATGGGATAGAATATTTAAATGATTATTTATCATTATATTTAAGGATATATTAATCCTGAGCTTAAGCCAGTATTTTCTTATTGATCCTGCTATTCTGAATTTTTAGTCAGAATCGCTTGTACCTCTTCTATCCTGTTCTGTGTCAGGTAACTCATATTGACTACCACCAAGAATAGGACATAAAATTACATGAACTTTTGGGTTGGTTCAGTAAATAATGTATTTTTCCTCTCTGGCAGCAAATGTTTCCAGAGTGTACAAAGCGAAATGGCAAAAAAGACAAGTGGGAAAAAAATTCAGCCAAAAATCTGTAGCAGTTCTTCATTTTCAGAGATAAATTTCTCATGGAAAATTTTACTGTCTGTTTCTGTAGACCATGAGACAGCAGGTAGATATTATTAAGATGAAATATTTAATAGCCTTTTCCTCGATTAAGATACTTCATAACCATCTACAGTAGGGGACAGCACCTAATGAGTATTGTTCCCAGTGGAATTTTGAACCAAGAATTTACTTAATGTATTCACTAGTGAACCCACACTTCAGATCCTTGCTTTCGTGGACCACACTTATTTAATAAGAAACCTAAAAAATTGTACTGCTCATGACATTTTTATTATGTAATTTCCTGTCTTGGTTTGAAAGACAGCTGTCTGCTTGGAATGGCAGATGCGACCCCCCTTCCCTCCGAGTTATTATAATTTTGAAATCAAGGGGCTTTTAGGCAAAGATGTGGAAAATAGGAATAACAGTTCTTTACTATTATATATCTGTATGTGTATAACCAGTCAAACAAACAACAGTAACTATGGCAGTAACAGCAAACAATCACAAACCCAGTCTCAGCCTTCTCGGCTGTCGGGCCCTTTCCCCTCGGGTGCAGTTCCGCTCGCAGTCGGCAGGGGCGCTGGC
>NW_008240030.1:1147428-1148552 GCF_000691975.1 Corvus brachyrhynchos | reverse complement strand
GGGGCAGGGGGGCCACAGCCCAACCTCCAGCAGGGCAGGGAAGGCGGCTTTGGGATCCCGGGGCTTCTCCAGCAGAAGGAAAAGCAGCCGAAGAAAGCAGCCTCCCTCTCTGTCCAGAAAGCAGCCTCCCTCTCTGTCCAAATGCCAGAGACCGACTGCCCACACACCTAGGTGAAACAAAAGAGTAGCCAGATGTGCCCCACTCCGTAGCCACCTCCTTTGTTTTTCTTAAGTACCTAGCCATTTGTCCCCCCAACAACATGTATGGGGGAAATTCCTTTAACAGAAAAAAAGCCAGGAGAGCTCCTAAAACCCCAACATTATCCACCCCAAATTTTTCCCATACTAACATGTTACATGAAACTTAACCCCTTTAACCGTATAAATACATGCATCACCTGAATTATATACATATATACATGCTGATACTGATACAAGTACAGAGCCATGGGTAGTTCACCCTAAAACAAGGTCCCCTTGAGGTAAGCATCGGGTCTCTCCATCCCTTTGCATCACCCACCCGGTGCAACCTGGTCCCTGAGCAAAAACAACCCCACGGATGGGTTTGTCTTTGCTCAAGGCAGACTTTACCCAAACAGTTTTTCCAAGCATACCTCTCATGTGCACCACTGGAACCTTATCCCCGTCTGTTGTTTGTAGGGGTTCAGATTGGGCAGGGCCTGCTCGGCTGGTGGAACCTCGAGTGTTAACTAACCAGGTGGCTCTTGCTAAATGCATCTCCCAGTTTTTGAAAGTCCCCCCACCCAGTGCCTTCAAGGTGGTTTTAAGCAGTCCATTACACCGCTCAACCTTCCCAGCTGCTGGTGCATGGTAAGGGATGTGGTACACCCACTCTATGCCATGTTCTCTAGCCCAGGTGTTTATAAGGCTGTTCTTGAAATGAGTCCCATTGTCAGACTCGATTCTCTCAGGGGTGCCATGCCTCCAAAGGACTTGCTTTTCCAGGCCCAGGATGGTGTTCCGGGCAGTAGCGTGAGGCACAGGGTAGGTCTCCAGCCATCCAGTGGTGGCTTCTACCATTGTGAGCACATAGCGCTTGCCTTGGCGGGTTTGAGGCAGTGTGATGTAATCAATCTGCCAGGCCTCCCCATACTTGTATTTGG
>NW_008240030.1:1073272-1143963 GCF_000691975.1 Corvus brachyrhynchos | reverse complement strand
GGCTCTGGCTCTCCTGCTGGTTGTGAGGGCCTTGGTTCCCCATCATCATTAACTGGTCGTACTGATTTGGTCTTACACGTCCTCCTTTGCACAGGGGCGACTGCTGCTGGCGGTGGTTGTCCTTGTGGTTTAGCTGGAACCTGGATGGTTGTAACATCCGTGGGTTCCACTGCTGCACCATCGGACTCACCCTCTTTGGGACAGGGAGAGGGTTTTTCACTAGCTGAGGAGGTGTATTCCCTTAGCACTTGGCATATCCGCTGGCACACCTGGCGCATCTCCTTCACCAGTACCTCCACGCAGTTCGGGTTGTCCATTTCTGAGGTGGGCTGTTGGGCGGTATCAGGCTGTGGGGCAGGGTCTCTAGTGTCTGGGGCTGTGTCAGGCTCCGGGGCTGGATCAGGCTCTGGGGCTGGATCTCTAGTGTCTGGGACCGTGTCAGGATCTGGGGCAGGATCAGGCTCTGGGGTAGGATCTCTAGTCTCTGGGGCTGCTATCTGGGTAGTTATCCAAGACAATCTCAACGTATCCCTGAGTGCTAAATAGAGCAGGCCTACCAGTACCAGTTGGTTAGTACTCAGAGGGAATCTAAACCCTTTGAAAATTATTTCAGGGTGGGGGTTTTTTTGTTGGTTGGATTTTTTTGGTGAGCTTAAATATGCCATGAACTTATGCTTTTCCTTCTACATGTCAGAATCTGGATGCTGGCCCTTTGACTGCTGTTGGCTTTTGGAGAGTAGCTGTAACTGATTATCCTTCAGTAGCTTTCTTTTCCCTCTTCCAGAGTTCAGACTTACTCAACCTTGTCTAGATACCAAGCTAAAGTAACAGTGAATTCTTAACTTGAGTTTCATGGGCTTCATTTTCTAGATCCACTAATTAGGTAATCCTGTAATTAAATCTCAAAAGTAATTCCAGCTAGTGAAGTGCCGTATGTACTGGAAAGACTGGGAAAAATGCAGCATATATGTCATTTTCCTTTAGAAGGAAGATAGTTTGACCCTACCATTTCCTTTATATGTCATAGCCTCTAATTGCAAAAAAATTATGTTCACCTTTCTTTCCTGTCTTACAGAATTGACACCCACATGCCCTGTTCTCTTTCCAGGTTTGGGTGTCCATGGTCACTGGGGTATATACATGGGGAGTTCTCTTCAGCCATCCTGTTGAATTTAGATTGTTGTGTAGCAATGAACTCAGGATTCACTAGGCCAGTAAGAGAATAGAGTAGAACATGGCTTCATGGGTAGGGCACTATGTGATAGATGGATAGCTTCAGTTCTGCTCCAAGGATTCATATTTTATTCAATGCTGTTTCATCATCTCCCCTTTCAGCTGTGTTTTAAAAGGAAAAGAATAGTCCCTGGTTAGCTATTTCAAAGATAGGTCACAGACCCCTTCTTTCAGGAACGGGCTAAAAGCTGTAACTATGCAACAGATAAAAGCATTTTCCTGCAAAATGTGAAGCACAGAGTAGGTCATGGTCACATTTCAAATGCATCCTTGTGCTTACTGTTTCCTAAAACAGCTGCTTCCAAAAAGCACCTCCTTGCCCTCCTTCTCCCACAATAGAAAATGAATTCTTGAAATACTTCTATCAGGAGCAAAGGGAGGTCTAAGGAAAGATTACTGACTCTACCTTTTTTTTCATCCTCTTTCTCCCTGGTAATCATGTGAAAAGTGCACACTTGTTACTGCGGGCTAAGCATGCTGGAAGAAGGCATGAGCAAGGCTCAAGGCTCCAGTGTGCCTTATCCTCCTGGCAGCTGCTGGGTGAGGATGTTTAGTCTCTCCTGTCCCTCTCCAGCCTGCCTGGCTCTGGCCTGGCTGTACCAGCACCTCTGGCAGATCTCTTCTTACCTGGCGGGGTAAGGTAGTAGTGAATCTTTACTGTGAGAAGAAGGCCATTTTCCAGTGGATGTCTTTATTACGAACGGGGAAACAAGGCCTAAGGTTAGTGATGGGATGCCACACAAATCCTCTTTAGAGCAAGTTTGGCAAGAGCTGAGCTCTCTTGATCACTTGACAACAGGAGTCCCAGATGAGTCCCCTTCCGCTGGAGCTTGGGTGATTAAGAATTTTTGTGCAGGATATAAATAATCTGGATGTTTATGCTAGAGGAGCGTCAGTGAAATGGAAGATGAGGCAAATAGCTAGAGCAATCCTCAGAAGGGAAGAGTGTGAATTTGTGAGAGAGTGAACACAGAAATGAAGAAGCTGGAGACAGGAAGACGGTCAGAATTATCTTTAGACCAATAATAATGCTAGAGTCTAGCTTTAGTACCACCTATTAATGTCTCTTTGGATGCCCTTTTAATCCTCCCTTGTGGAGCAGTGGTGCCTTGAGCAGGTATCTGGAGATCTTTCAGAGAGGTTGATGCTGGAAAGTGCAAGTTCAACTATGAAATGCCTGACTTGCAAGTGCTTACTCTCGTTGTTAGCTTTGGCTTTGATACCATGGAAGAGGAGAAAAAAGCAAAAGGTGAAAGAGAAAAAAGCAGCACAATTTAGCAGGAGACATTCTCATTGTTGGTGTCCTATCTAGTGCTGGTTGCTTGTTATTTTCTTCAGGTTTTTGTTTTCCCTAAAACTGCCCAGTGCTCATCCTCCAGCCTTACAAAACATGGTCATGGTTGTGGGTACAAAAATACAGCTAGCAAGAACTTCTCTTGCTTCTTTCCCATGCCGTGAGATATTTTTCTCTCTCACGGAAGATATTAGCAGAGTTCTATAAACTATGAACACCTGCGACCTTGCAGAGCTTTGTTTATGGTACAGTAGAAAAATATTTTGACAATGGATGTTTTAGGATTTTAGCCAATCACCCCGAGGGGTGGCTGATCCTTTGACCAATTATACTATGAAGAAAAAGGTCTATAAAAGAGTTTGCAAAATAATTAAATAAATCAATCTTGCTGCACTATTCCTGCCTGTTGGATCTCTCTCGTCCTCCCTACCACTGCGGGATACCGTAATACATGGTATTTGTGATTTGTGATGGAAAGCAATCCTTTCCTACATTTTTTTCCAAGCCAGCCCTCCCAAAATTAGATATTCTTCCAGCTAGCAGAGAAGACAAGACTAATGTGTCATCTTCAACCTGGTAGCTGACCTTCATCTTATATGTAAGAAAGGGATATTCATTTAATTTACTTTTTTGGTGTGGTGGTGGGGGGGCTGTGGCTGCACTGCAAAGCAGTCTGAGCAATCTGAGAAAATTAGTTGAACGGTTCAGCTGACATGCATATGTAACTCCAGGCCATCAGGATATTCCAATGAAAACTGGGTGACTTGAAGTATGATAAATAAGAAGAGGTTTTTTCATTGAGCAAATTCTAACTTCACTGTGCTTTGATTTAGACTTTAAATAGTTACAGTAGGAAAAATTGCATGGTAACAGACAAAGGCAAACTGCAGATTTTTTCTAATTTACTTTGTATCCCAAAATTATCACATTAAACAATGCAACAGGATGTGATGACCCTGCAACATTTTTATGATACTACCAAAATATTTTCTCACAAATTAATGTCCTCTGACAGAAGCATAAATATATATATTCAAATTCAAACCTGATATAGATACAAGTGTAATGATAATGAAAGTAGCTGTCAGGGCTACACTGGTCTTGAAAGGTGGTAGAACTGTAGGAAGACATTTTGGTGATGACAAATGATCCCATCTGTCTTTCTGCATAGGGCTGGAGAACAATCTGAAGTGAGGTAATTTATCTAGTTGCATCATTAGAGAAGGGTGTTGAAATATGTTGCATCTATTTGTGCAAGCTGTGCTCATTCTTCAGTGTCGTTTCCTTGTGAGCAAAACTTCCTTTTCCACTGTCCTTCCTCTTTCCCGACCTCCAATATAAGAGGAAGAGGATATAAGACACTAACTTCTTAGAATCAGTGCATGATAAAAACAACATACAATATATAGAAACTTACTAGTCTTAATATATTGATTTGTTAAGCTGTAAATAACATTTGAGTTTCTTGTATCCCAGTTTCCACACAGGCATCATGTCTTTCAACCTTTGCTTGATAAAGATTGTTTCATGGGTGTAAGCAAAAGAAGGTGAAATAAAATAATGTAAAATGCATGGTCCTGTTACTCACAGTGTGTAAATAATGACTAGAATGAGACTCTATCAGCACTGAAATTTGCTGGTTTCTGAATTCTTTTTGTCAGGGTTTTACTTTTTGGGACAGATTTTCCTATTAGGGTACTGTATTTCAAGTAGTCAATGAAGTGTCATGCGGTGAATTCTTTTCAGTTTTAGTTTTGCATTTTTATTCACTTGCTTTCCTTCTATCTATTTTGGTTTTTATCGGAAAAGTGAATGCTTTACCTCTTTTCTTACCTTAATTACAAATCAGTTTTGATACTAAAATTGTAAAGAAGGATATTTCATGAATATTTGGCCTGCAGCTTGGATAACAGTAGCAAGATCAAAATCCAGTTTTAATAAATCTCCAATATATTTTCAGCATGTCCGTGATCCTGTTATATGATATTGCGGTTGTCTCCAATGAGCAGAAGCACGTCATGTCATAGTTTAAATAATATATTGCCCATTCCTCTACTTCGTGTCTTTTCTGTACATGGACAAGGTCTCTGAACACTAAATGCTAGTTTAGGCTTTCAGAGGCATTCTAGGACCTCTAGTACCACTGCACCTCAGGTAATAAAATCTTATCTGACTTATGGAACTAGCAGAAGAAAACATCCCTTAGGGTCTGTGTTTTCTCACAGTGAATACATTATTGTCTTCTGCTTTTGAAGAAGTTTTTTCTTTCAGTATTACAACTGCCAAACAAAAATGCCCCTAAGCTTGCCTTTCTGAGATTATTCTGTAAATTCAATCAGGACTTTTTCTCATATTGGTCCCTACTTTTTTCCCATTCCAACTGCATACCTTTATGATGCCAAGTTTTACTTTTTCTTTTGAGAAAATATAAATCCACCCATATATTAATAGTGATTTCCCTGTTCACGCTTCCCTTACTCTTTTCCTGAATCTGATGGCAACATTTTGAGGTATCATATTGGTCCGCCCCAGAACCAATTTCATTCTGATAATTCCCTTGACCTCTCTTAGGACTTGTGGTTCAATTCAAGCCAGACAGACACTTGCTTTGCACAGTTGTATTTTATGCTTTTGAAATTGAGTCCAGCCCAGGTCTTAATTAGCAATGACCTATTCCCTGAACTCTGGGTTGGTAAGAGAAGATAAACAACTCTAGGTTGGTAAGCAGAAGATAAACAGCAGTTGCAGCATTCTTGGCTAAGAATCATGCCCTCAATGCCTATGCTTGATGTGCAGGCATAGCCCCTAATCTGCTTATGCTCATGTCCATCTGCTGAGATGGCAGAGTGCCTTGTCACAAGTTGTTTGGACTCCTGCCTTGAGCACAGAGGTGCCAGGCAATGATCAGCAGCCTGCATGACAATGCAAGCATCATTTCTTCTAAAAGAACAGCTCCTTTAAGCAATTAGTGTATTACAGGCTGCTACCATGGGCCTCTTAGAGCATGGCTACACCTGTTGGTAATTATGTGCCAAGAAGAGAATCCATGAACCATACCAGAGAGCAGTCCAACCAGTGCAGTGTCATTTTTAGTGCCAAGGAGACAGGTTGCACTGCCGCAGGGGTATGAAAACTCATCAATAGTTCTCAGGGTGTCAAAAAAAGATCTCAGCAGGCCAGAACTGCCTGGAGGCGCATCCAAAACAGTCACTACAATGGCCCCCAAGTAGCAACTAAAACAAAGTAACAGTAACAGAACCTGTGTGACAGCTTTCCTCATAGAATTGGTAATTAAATCAAGATAAAACAGGATAGCTTGGTGCTACCCTCTTCAAAGAAAAATAGAAGACTCTGACCTTATTCTTTCCACTGAATAAATACCTCTTCGATTGAAGAGAAGGTAAAATTCTCTTTTTTTCGGCCTAATTAAGAAACCGTACAGAGTAGTGGGACTCAGCATAGCAGTACTTAACCACTTTGCTACCAGAAAAAACAAAGGGTAAGGAGGAAATTCTGAATAATGCTCCATGCAACTGCAGTAGAGGGGAAAGCACTGAAAGGCAGGTCCTTTTTCAATATCTGTTTTGTCTCAGGAGTCCTGAACTACCCCTCAGTTTTGGGTACAGTAGCTGCCTGACAACAGGAGCAATTCTGTCAGTTGAGGTTACTAAAAGTATTTTGTCTTGAGATGTTTTTAGATCACCACAAGCCACTTGTTTTGGAGAGAAGTCCAGAAGCAGCTTCTAATCCATTCTGCCAGCCCCATGCTATCCAGAAGTCAAATCTACAAAAAATGAGCTAGGATCTTTTTTAACAAAAACTTTTTTTGGGGAAATGAAATTTTAACAGCTTTTAAAATTTCTGTTTAATTGAATAAGAATGTTTTTCTTTATTTTTAAACTGCATTGCAAAATGTTTTAAATTGAGCAGATTTGGCCATGCTAGTAAGTTTTAGAATTTTAGTAGTCTATAAAGTTCATGAAATATTCATCTAAGAGAATCTTGAGACAACATTTCATTTTTATTTTTCTTATACAGCAGAGAACTGAAATCAGTTGTACCTGTACTTCTCAGCATTAGCCTTGGGGTAATTTAAAATCCTTGAGTTGCTGGAGTGGACAAAAGGACTTGTGAAAGCCTCTGTGTGTTTCCAAGGACGTACAATGAGCTGAAGGGCTGTTACCAGTCTGCTCTGGCTTACACGCAGCTGTCACAGAATGATTCAGGTCTCACTGTGATCAGTGGGAATTCTGCCGTTAACTTCATTAGGACCAAGATTTGCCCTAAGCCCCAGCTGATATTTGTGTACACCATTGGAGTCATGCTATTTTCTGCCAGATGATCATTTTGAGTGCCAGATGAAGGGATTTTGGCAAAGCCTGGTGAACAAAGGCTGTTGAATCCTTATTATGGGAAAGTTTTGGTTGTGAGACAGGTAATAGCCTTTGGATTTGCACTGTACAGCTGAGTTCAGAAAATAGTCTTTTGTGTGGAGAGTCATGATGAATGCCAGAGACTGGGTCTTTTACACCTGCAGGTAACATCACAAACAGCAAAAAAGGCCTGTGAACATGTAGATAATGTAATTTAAACACAGATTGGACTTTGTGTGAACCTTTCCCCTCTAATTGGAAAGAAATACAAAATGAGCTCCATAACAAAAGAATATTGAATACCAAGTAAATAACCCATTGCATTTCTTCTGTGTGGTGTCCAAAAGACTGGATTGATATTTCAACATCATGTCACAGATTCACTGACTACAGAACTAGCTTATTCTTCATGAAGCATCTTAGCCTGGAATTGTTCTGTCTGGAAAGTAGGATTTACTCTACTCACTATAGTTTTACATTTGTTGATCTGAAATTATTTTCAGAATAACAATGTAAATAGTCACAGCTCCATTATAGTCTGGCAGCATATTTATTTATTTTGTCCTTGGGTCTATACATATAAATCTTACTGATAGTAATACAGTTTCTTTGTATAGACCCAAGGATAAAGTTTGGTTAATGATACTTTCTTCTTACACAATGTATAGATAAGTTCCTGCAGGTTTTTTTTGGCTGGCCATGTTTTATGGTGGTACAGCTGACACAGAAACTAAGTGCTGATCCCTTTGCCAGCCTCTCAGGAATGATGCCAGTACATGAGGAGTTGTTGCTCATACAACTAGCACCCGTATTCTTTTCTCTTGGGTAGCAGAAAACAGATGGAGATTATTGTACTCTGAAAAACCTGAGTCTGATCCAGAAGATAAACTTGGAGAAGGAGAAAACACTTCTGATCTTTCATTTTTCACTCTTCTATGTAAAAACCTAATGTAGCTTTCCTTGAAGGTAACAAGCCCAGTTGCATTGCTTATGATGGGAAGAATATCAGGCCTTGGCCTTTCTGCTGAGATCAACCAAAAGTATAATTTAAGGGTGATTGTAACAATGTGATGTAGTTATGATCTACAAAAATTTCAGAAAAGCATAGAAAGCATAACAGTAGTCATTGTCAGGACCATCCAGCGCAGCATCTTATCTTTGACAGTAGCCAGTAGTGGGTGGCTAGGGGAAAGTATGGCAGGGCAGATGGTGATACTTCACAGGATTTTCTCCAACATTAAATGAGAAATTCAAACCTCTGTGATACAGACCACACAGAGCCAAAAGAGTAACTATTTTCAGTCTCTCATCTCCTAGTTTGAGTTTGAAATAGCAGAACACATCAGCTCCACATTTCATTACCACTAGCAACTAGTTCAAAGCCTGAGCTAGGGTAAAATTATGGGCAAAGCATGCATCAGACTCTACATTGTGTGAAAAGACTGTGCTGAAGAGCTTGAAAATTTAAGAGGAAATTGGATGCAGATTAAAAGGCCTTTTAAAACAACAAATGGAAACATTCCCTGGATGCCTGCAATCCTTTTCAAATACAACTGACAATTAATTCCTCCTAAGTTCATATTTGTGTTTTGTAATGAAATGCTGCAGTCCAGCATTTTATCCTAAAGAAAACTTTTACTTCCTCATATTTTTAAGCATCCCTTGCTAATTAATAAGCTCCACTAGGACAAGAGTTAGTTCTTTTAAAATTAAAGCTAATCTTGAGGCCTGTCTTGTTTGCTAGCTGCTCTGCGATTTACTTTTCACTGTTAGGGCTCAGAACGAGAGAGACTAGCAAACCTCCTTGTGATCCACAGAGCCTTTGCACTGCAATGAAAGCTGAAAGCAAAAAATAGAAGAAACTGCTAGCTTCTCACTGTAAGTAAGAAAAACAGGGAGGAGAGAGGAATATAAAGGGTGATGCTTCAGTAGTAATGATAATAAGGACTCCATCTCCATTCCCCTACTGACCAGAGCAAGTTGTTGAATTAAGCGAACACGAAAAGGTCAGAGGAAAGAAGCCAACAATATCTCTTTTTTTTGTCTGTAGGACACAGGTGGAATTTAGATGCCCAGGGCTAGGTAACATTTCCCACTGCCCCTAAAACCCTAGCAACACCTGCTTTCAGAAGTAGAATTTTGAACACAAATACTAACAAGTTTGCAAAAGCAAAGAGAAAGGTGTATGCGTGGAACACCTGCCTTGCCCTTCTGTGGTCCAAAAGCAAGGTGCAGGGGTTCCCCAGTTTTTCTAAATATCTGAGCATGCATAAGTGTCCTTCAGGTCAAGACTTACATACAATTGACTGCTTTCTGTCAGATGGAGAACTGTTTGCTTTACTTCTATTTGAAGCTAATTCACAGTATGGTTTCTGTTTTCTTTAGCCAGTGACTGGGAAATTTAAAATACACAAACAGTCATAGGAAAAAAATGCAAGCCTTTTTACTTTCTTCCTAACTTGCTGACCTGTCTCTTAGTTTACATTTGCTTTGGTCTGCTGAAGCTTGATTTTATGGCCTCACAATTGTTCATCCTCTGTGGAAGGGATCAAGGTTGCTTTTCCTTGTTACTGTATTAGCCAGTCATTATGTGCTATGTGTGGCAGTAGGATATTGAATGAAGTCCTTCCTGTTGAAGTGGTAAATGTACCCAGGTGTCTTCGGATAAATGGTTTATGTTATTATTCAATAACTGAAGTCCATCATCCCCAAAATGTAGGGGTTTTGATAAAGTTGGGTGTATGAAAATTTTAATTTTGGGATTTGAATTACTTTAGATTTGGTGACTTCAGGTATGTATACATGAACAACTTAACTCAAGAGTGTGTTTTCAAAGCAAATCTCCCAATAAGCTCACAGTTTACCATACTGTGTTTTGTGTCACACGGTAATCTCTGAACACAAACTGGTTCCCTTTCTGATGAAATTAAAGTGGTAAACATATCTAAGCTTTGAAACTACTGTACTGTAGTCATTAGTGGGCATTCAGTTAGAGTTCCTCTGAAATAAAACTTTCAAAACTTTATAGTGTGGATGTCTGTTCTCCAGCAAGAATTGTTTTGCTCTATAAATATGCTCTGGTTGTGCTGCACAACCTGTAAATGCAGGCATAGATTTATGTTAAGCTTTGACCTTCTTTTCCTTTATCTCTACTGAAGAAATCTGGAGAAGAGGAAGGAAGGAAACCAATAGAGAGCATTTCAGTGGACAAAAACCAGCTGCTGACTGACACAGGTAAAGACATAGCTATATAATACACCTCACACAACATGAAAGAGAGAGAGAAATAGAAAGAGAAATAGGAAAACTATTCCCTCTTTCCATTTCCATTAAATGGATTTTAGGTTCTATAAAAATACATGGTTAAATATAATGTTTTCAGTCCACTTCAAAAGGATGAGTGGTTAAAGCTGTCAAAAGGCTTCCTAGTGCAGCATTCACAGATGTGATTAGGGACTAGAAAGCATTCAAGGACTTTGATTCACGAAAAAATCTGATTGAATCCTGGGATAGGCAGTATCCTCCCAGTGAATCTCAGAAGGAATAGCTTGGAGTCAGCTGCAATTATTGCAAAAGCAGGCTAGAGAATTAGAACTGAGCTCAAGTAAGTAAGTGAATAAATACACTGTGACCCTCTCCACTGTGCACTCTACAATACTAATTAAAGAAGACTATGACAAATGAGCCATGTTTGTAAGTAATTATGAATTTATGGCTCCTTTAAGTTTAATAAGGTAAAATTATAAAGGGAGGATATTTTTTCTCCCAAAATACCTCTCTTAAATCTGTAAGGCTGTTTACTTTTGCAGCAGTTTCTGTCATTTACCAAGAATACAAGGATGTTGTACAAAACCCTCAGTGAAACAGTGCTCTGGCAGCACAGTTCCCTTCACCTCCTCTTTCAGAAAGAATAATTAACCAGGCTCCCCAAAAAAGGTATGAAAAAGAATATGTATTCTGTGACTTTCCACAGAGTATTTCGAGTTGGAAGGGACTCACAATGATCATTGAGTCCAACTCTTAAGTGAATGGCCCGTATAGGGATCAAACTCACAACTTCGGTGTTATTGGCACCGTGATCTAACAAAATGAGCTAATCTCAGGATTAGGATTCTTCAAATGTTCTTGGATAAACACTTGCACAAGTAACTGTAAGTGAAAACATTAGATATACCAAAACAGTTGATAATCTCAAGAATTCAGAGTTGTATGAGTACTCTAGTTGTCAGAAGGTGACAACACAGTGTTGCAGATCTGTTCTACATTTTTTGTTCTGGGACCAAGAAAAACATAAAGCAATGCAGACAATTTCTTGGATTGATGACAGGAAACAATAGCTTTTAATTTAATTGTGGTAAAACTCCTTGTCTTTACCTTGTAATCACTGAAGTTTTAGCCTGCTTTTCTTTCACCTCGATGTATGACTTCTCTGTGCTGATAAAGTAACTAGTGAGGTTTGAGTTCTCTGTAACTTTCTGGTAGATTTATTACAAAGTTTCAGGATTATTTATCTATTTTGCACTTATAAGCTTTGTGTTGATGATTGTTGTACTCCTTATGAAGTAGTCTTTGGCAGCCTTCTTAAAATTTGGCAGTATTAAAAGAAATCCCGAAAACTAAATGAATTTTTACTTCAGGCATTTTTTTATTCCTCTCTCTCCTGGGTGTTGTTTAATTACATTATTCATCTCTGTACAAGTCATAACAGAAGATCTCTGATTTTTTAGGAGTAAACAACAACCAAGAGATAAGAGTCTTATGCATGCACAAAACAATGTATGTGTTAATCTGTAGTTAGCTATTTTATCATTTGGGAGCAGAAATACCTAGAAGTACAGCCATAATGAAGATCAAGTGAGGGCAGTTTTCCTGTGCTGAAGAAATCACAGCATATAGAATATATACTAAGATTGATCCTTTAAATTGCATTCAGGGAAGATAATGACATCTCAGAGTTGGGTTAGATACAGCACTGTAAGAGATGGGGATCTTATCACTGGAGCCTGCATGGTTTCATTTGAACCCATTTACCATTCTCATTCAAATCACTGTAATGAGAAAGAAGCTCTGTTATATTTATAATGTTTCCTGTCAGCCTGTAGCATGCAGCCTGTTACAAAGAAAGCAGTAAAGCACAACACTTGCATCTGTTTTCACTGTTGCTTGTTTGCTGAAAGGAAAATGGGAAGAACAATAGGGCGCTGCAGTCAATGTGTGTTCCAGATCTGTGTGCAGCGCAGTTCATCCATCCGAAGTGGGTGGCTTTAGCACTCGGAGGATGAAATGGTAGGGCATGGATTGATAACAGAAGAACCATTAAGGTTGGGAAGATCTCTAAGATCATTATGTCCAATATGACTATATGAAGTTGCATTCTGTCTTTGCTCTCATTGCTTAATTTTAAGAGTGTCATGCTGGTGGGAACGGTGTGTAGTAGAGAGCACTGGAAGGTAACATCACTCTTTGCAGAAAAAGGCTATGGATTCTGCAGAGATAATGTAAAGTTTCAAGTTGTTTCCACTGGGGGACAAATCACTTATACAGCATGATCTGAACAGGTTGCTTTCCTATTCAAATATGTCCAGCTTCAACTTCAGCATAACCAAATGCAATGCTATGCATTGAAGAACAATGACAATGTAGGTCACATTGTCAGACTTGAGGGACTGTGCTCAAGACAGTATTGACTCTGGAAAAGATTTTCAGGTCATGCTGGGTAATCAACCCACCTTGAATCTGCTCTGAAGAGCTCCGGCTGTGAGAACACGTGTTGAGAAGAAGGAACTTTCCTTTGAGAATTGGGAAATTATATTACTTGTGTGTGTGGCATTAGTGAAATTACAATTGCTCACGTTTTTAAATGAATTTATAAACTTAAAAAAGCCATTGTAAGACCTTGTTCAAAGATGGGTGATTTTTTTAGGAATTTGTGGTCTTCAGTGAATCAGTGACCTATTTGAGAACATACATTTCTTCATTATCTCTAAATTAGAATAAGGAACAGTGTATGTTCTGTTATGCAAGAACACATTTGAGTGCTAGTAGGTGATCTCTCTATTCTTCAAATTGTCTGTCATTAAATATCCTCTGCAAGGACCAGTTGTAGGTATAAGGTGGTATAGTCATTACATAAAATCAGTGTTTGCACTGACATTAAGGAAATCTTTGTGTGACTGGTGTGAAATCTTTGTGCACTAAACAGACACCTACCTATTTAAAGTGCAATGAAAATGGAGCAGTGCCTTTTTGTCTTCAGCATGGATGATGGTGGACCAAGGGGGTCTCAGTACCTTGAGCTGGAGGACCATGTCTTCAAGAATGATCAACTCCCAGCTGATCCTGAAATTGTGCAGGATCTGCTGCTGTGCTGGATCCTTACAAATCTATGGGGTCTGATAGGATTCATCCAAGAATCCTCAAGAAGTTAGCTGATGTCATCGCAAAACCCGTCTCAGTGATTTTTGAGCAGTCTTGGGAATCCAGAAAGGTTCCAACTGACTGGAAACTGGTGAACATTGTTCTGATTTTCAAGAAGGGCAAAAAGGAGGACCCCGGAAACTATAGGCCTGCCAGTGTAACTTCAGTCACTGGTAAAGTTATGGAGAAGATTATTCTGGGAGGTACTGAAAAATACCTGAAAGGCAATGCTGTCATTGGTCACAGGCAGCGTAGCTTCCTGAGAGGAAACTCCTGCTTACCAAAACTAGTTTCCTTTTATGACAAGGTAACTCACCTGGTTGGTCAAGGGAAACCAGTTGATGTAATCTCTTGGGACTTCAGTAAAGGTTTCAGTACTGTCTCTCAGAGTGACCTTCTGGACAAAATGTCCAGCATAGAGCTGATAAACACATCGTGATGGGTGAGCAACCGGCTCATGGGTCGGGTGCAAAGGGTGACAGTGAATGGGGTGGCATCAGACTGTCACTAATGGGGTTCTGCAGGGCTCCATCTTAGGCCCTGTGCTTTTCAACATCTTCATTAATGACTTGGATGCAGGATTCAAAGGAATACTAAGCAAATTTGCAGATGATACAAAACTGGGAGGAGCCTGCAGGGAGGCCCTGCAGAGAGATCTCGACAGACTAGAGGACTGGGCAATCACCGCACAGCATCGCCAGCTGGGCGAGGGAGGGGATTGTCCTGCTCTGCTCTGAGCTGGAGCAGCCTCACCTGGAGTGCTGGGGCAGTTTTGGGTGCCACAATATAAAAAAGACATTAAGCTGTTAGAGAGCATCCAAAGGAGGCCACAAGGATTGTGAAGGGCCTTGAGGGGAAGCCGTATGAGGAGTGGTGAGGGCACTGGGTCTGTTCAGCCTGGAGGAGACTGAGGAGAGACCTCATCACAGTCACAACTTCCTCATGAGAGGAGGAGGAGGGGCAGGCACTGATCTCTGCTCTGTGACAGATGACAGGACCTGAGGGAATGGCCTGAAGTTGCATCAGGGGAGGTTTAGGTTGGATATCAGGAAAATGTTCTTCACTCAGAGGGTGGTTGGGCACTGGAACAGGCTCCTAAGGGCAGTGATCACAGCACCAAGCCTGGCAGAGTTCAAGAAGCATTTGGACAGGGCTCTCAGACACATGGTGTGACTCTTGGGAATGGTGCTGTGCAGGGCCAGGAGTTGTACTCAGTGATCCTTGCGGGTCCCTTCCAACTCATCTTGTTCTGTGATTCTGTGATATACCCTTCTTTCTAAGTGCCTTGAGTGTCTTCTGAGGATATGCATTTCAGTGCCAATACAGTGTTGGTTGCTTTGCTTTGGAAAAGATCTGCAAGAGATGATCACCTGTATGATTTAATCTAAATATAATGCAAATATTTATTTAAAATATTGTGAGGAGATATAATAGAAAATATTTTTCCTTACACATTTATAAGTTTATTCTGTCAAAAAAGCTTCATCTGTGTGCATATAAGGGAAGGAGAAATTTTGCTGGTACCATGGCAACAATCTCTTTATTTTGTAAAGTCTTGTGGCTTCCTTCATTTTAATAGAGTAATTTTGTCTCTCTTTTATTTTTTCCCCTCCCATGAGAACAGCAGATTCTTTACCTGCTTTCTACCCTCTTTCTTAGTGAATGTCTCAGTTTTCTTCATGTACATCATGGAAACCTGGACACTTTGAAAGACTTATTTAAGAGACAGACTTAACTGAAAAGTATTTGAAAACTAAAACATTGAATTCCATCTGCCTCATATCCATGAATCTTGCTTTGTTGAATTTCTCTATAAGAAAATTAATATATCAAACTATACAGAAAAAAAGCAGAGGAGCGATAAAAGCTAAACTTAGCTCTAGGTTGCTGGAAGTCAAGGGTCAAGTGCAAAGAGAACAACTTTGTAGTGTATGATGTTCCTGTCATGTAAAATATTCTGCTTTTTAAATAGTTTATCTAGAAATAGAGTTATTACTCATAGAAAAAGCTCAAGTTTCAGCTGTAAACAACCTGGGATGGGCATACAATCTTGCAACAGTACCAATCATTTCAAAGGTTTGTTGGAATATAGCCTCATAGGAAATAAGCAGTGGTTATTTGCTATTCCAGCTTTCTAAAAATTTTTCTAGAATTCA
Source organism: Corvus brachyrhynchos (assembly GCF_000691975.1). NCBI lineage: Eukaryota > Metazoa > Chordata > Aves > Passeriformes > Corvidae > Corvus > Corvus brachyrhynchos. The sequence continues at coordinate 1,128,490 of NW_008240030.1, read as the reverse complement.
CCTTTGTCAAAGAGTACGTATCTAAATTTCACAACAGTAAGGAAATTCAGTGATGACTCAAAGTGGAAGTTTTCTACTAAGCATATATCCTTCCCTTCAGTTAGAGGCATATACATAATGCTATTATAATTTTTTCTATTTATGCACCACTGTCTGTTCTTCAACTGGAGGAACTGCTCTCCTAATTTATAATTATTCCAACACTTGTTCTTTTCCAGGTTTACAGGTCTGAATTTGAGTCAGAAAGGCAAGAGGTGACTGTGTTTCTTTTGATATGACTTCAGCTGCTGTATACACGGTACATACATGCTTGTATCATTTCTTGGATTGGATTTCTGAATATATTATTAGCTTTAATTTCCAGCATAATTAACTGCTCCACTATATTTGAAGCACTTGGTGAGTTGACAGTGCAGAGATAGGATGGGATGGTGGAAAATGATGTAGTTTTTCTAGGAGACGCTTATACAGAATTCAGCTGTGTAAGTGAAAGGCTAATCTGACTCCATAAAGTTTTAAATTTCTGAAAATATCCCCTTATTCTTGACAGTAGATTTGAAGCAGGAGGGAATGTGTGTAATATAGAAATCAGCCTGAAAAGTAAATATGGGGAGAAAACCATTAAGAATGAATGATGCACAGAAAACAGATGCTGAGAAATCAGCCAGCATCATAAAAATTTCCACAGTTTAAAATGAATCCTGCCTGTCAAAAGAAAAAAAACCAAACCCCAAACATTTCCCCTCCATATTATAAACTACAGGCATATCGAAAATGTATGCATTTCCTTAAGTAAGGATCCTAAAATTTGCTCAGGATTATAATCCAATCCATCTGTACATTATAGCTAAAGCAGGCATACATGTTTCAGAGCCACTGCAGTCCTGGGCAGAGAAAGAGATACACCACTGAGACACAGGGAAGCTCTCCACTTGGAGAGTGTTTCCTAGTTAGAGTTGAACACCTTGCTCAAGAAAGGTCATTATTTATGATAGAAGTCACCCATATGTAAAGGGCTGATGCACCACTGCATAAAAAGTTATTTAAGACAAAATTTTTGCCTGTTTTCTGTTGCTGGGTACTGAAAAAGACTTCTAGGGTTAACAGATTTTTGGAGATAGGAAGAATAGCCACTTTCTTATTGTGGCTACACCTATGTCAGCAAGTGATGCAGACTGCAGGCAGCAGCAGCTGTGTGGAATGGAGGAGCTAATGTCCATGCTGTATGCATTTCAGGAGGTTTTGTTTCCTTGTAGTCTAGTTCTGGTTTCTGTGGAAGGAATGCATGTAGGTGCTTTGGTGTTGCTAGGTGTCCTCCTGGAGTACACCTCTGGATTTATTTCTACTTGAAGAAGGACCAATTCATACAGTCCAAAATCACACTGCTGTGAGAATGAAAGCGCAGTAAATGGGAATGTTTAACAGATTGGCATAAAATCTGCTCCCCTGATGTACACTAAAATGCTAATGCAGAGGTGACCTCTGTGTTACATGTTTCTCACCAAAGGAAAGAGTATGTGTGCAGATAGTGTACAGGTAGGGCAGAAAAAGCTGCTGTCTCTAGGTTTAGTAGTGGAGGCTTTTATTTTGGTGCTCGAGGTCTCTTCTGTATAAGGTGGAAACATAAGCTGATTTAGAATGGGAAACTATTTAAAAGCAGGTATCATTTTCATCAGACTAATTGGTAGAGTTTATATTTTATATTTATATCTTTTCTGTTTCTAGTTTTTGACATATAGTCCTTTATCAGGTCATATTTGGAGATGTGAGTATTCAACTGTAGGGACCAAGGTTTTTCGTAAGTACCATACACTGGTAGTTTTCATTGTCTTCAAGTGAAGCTGTTGGTGTCAATTGTTGCTAAACAGTGCTGCAAAAGCACTTTAGATTGTACCCAAGGCATGAGGGAAGCAATTTGAAGATTTGGGTCTAAAAACCTTGAGACAGAAATGCTGCCTACAAAAAAAAATTTGATGAACAAAATACTGTAATGCTGAGCAGCACCTTTCTGTCTTCAGAAAGCACAAGTAGCCCAAAATATTCTGTATTTTTTATTGTTAATAATAAATGTTTGTATCACACATTTACTATAATTTACCAAATTTCCATAATTTAAATGAATGATGACTCTATTTTAATGCATCCTTCACCTTGGAGTAAACCTGGAGCCTTCTTAATCAGCAAAAGATTATGTTTACTCCAAGTATATTTTGAATAGATGTATATGGTATGTCAGTGCACTGTACCAACCAATCAGTGAAAACAAATGTAGTGCTGTATATATCTATATCTGTACTTTAAAAAGCACATGACTAGTATTTGCAAGCAACCCCACTCAATAAAATAGGAAGAAATCACAAGACTCAGTTTTCCTATGTTGCAATTAGCACAGTCATGGCAGATTTATAAAGCTGAATTGTGGCTCAGAGTAGCCAAAATGTTAGGGAATAAAAAAGGGTATATTAGGTAGAAACAATATAAGGAATGAAAAGGGGGAAAATAAGTAATAAAAAAATTTAAGAGATTTCAAGGAACCATGTGTGACAATGAGTTAAAATGTAGCCAAGTTAATAATGAAACAGAAGGCTATTGAGAAATTTGACTTGCTCTTTTCTGATACACTTAAATTAGTGTATGAATTAGAACTGAAAATTAATTGACCCAAAGACATGATCTCCCTATAAATATCGGTTCTCTTGGCACTGTCTTACTTTTTTTGATCAATAACTAAACATTGTCTATACAGATAGCAGGTTTTAGATATTTTTTCAGCTAAGTAATTCTAGTCATAATTATTGTATCTTGAGCTTCATTCAGGTTACCTTAAATTGACAGGTCTGGATTTGAATGTATTTCTATTTCAGTAATCTCTGAAAACATCAAAATTGTTAAGTCTACAATCCCCAGTATTTCAGTGGAACATTTCAAGAGTCCACAGTTCCTAATAGAAATTGTTGGACTGTATTTTTTGGATAAAAATTCTAGAATTTTTATTGTCTGCCTCATGATAAAATTCTTAATACAGAGAAATGCAAAGAGCATAGGTATTTATCCTGATTTTATCAGTCTCAGATTTTTAAATTTTCTATAGTTTCTATTTAATTAATAGACAAGATGTCACAAAAAAGGGTTTTCCTTTTTTCTATATTAATTATTATTTTAAATATAGTATAAAATTTTATATTATTCAGTACAGGGACATGTGAAATAGATACTACTTTTCTTGAGATCTTGTATATTGGGATTTCTGAGTTTAGTAAATGGTACTACATTATCAACTTCATGCATGCCATTCCCCAAGAGAAAATATATAAAGCCTTTTATTGCTGTGAGACATTCAGAGTGCTCCAAAACAGATGCATTGTTCCAATGTGTAGTATTTTTATTACTTAAAGTGTAGGAAAATTTATATCGAAAGAAAATCTAAACTGTTTCTTTGGTGTTACTTTATAGCAATATTCACAAATAGTCCAGTACAAGATCTTCTTTACCTAAAGCAGAATAGAATTTAAATAAAGTGACAACAAGGCTTGAATACAATCAGCAGTGAGACCTCTAATTATTTTTTTTCTCTTAGTTGTATTCTCCATTAGGTGTCTTTGTGTTCATATATTAACAGCATATTAAGCTGAAGAAAATGCAGAACAAGACCAAGAGAGTTCTGTATATCTTTAATGACCATAGGCTCTGTTAAATTAAATAGGAACATTCTATGGAGCTAGGGGTAGATAAAAATCTAATTACTTTTGGCAATGTGCCCATATCAGGGAAAGAAAATATGAACACAAAGATAAGATATAAAATACTGAAGTTGATAAAATGTTGTGATCCTTTTGGGTAGCCCTGATGTTATCTTTATTTATGGTGGCTCTCTCATCCTTAATAGAGATAGTAGCTCTGAAATAAAGAAATACTTTACTACATCTGGAATCCATGGCAGTTCCGCTGCCTTACCGAGTACTAGAAATCCCTATTTCCTTCTCTTCCTTGTACCTCTCAGTAAGCAAAAGAGTAATTGAAATTGAGTATTTGAAAGATTGTGGCCCAATTTGCTACCAAATAATGATAAAAGAAGCAATGGAAGCCAATATTGTCCTTTGAGCACTTATAAACTTTTGATGCTTACAGCCATGTGGCTGCAACTGTGAAGGAATGATGTGAACAGAAGCAGGCCAGATTGAATCAGAGAAAATGAAAGAAAGGATAATGCTTGTGCTTCCTTAGACCACCTATTTCATGCCCAGATGTTACAGGATTTATACTTGGGAAGAGAAAAGGTCTGTATGTGAAAACCAGAAAAGACTCTGTGGGTCTGTCCCTTTTATTATATTGCTTTTGTTAAATATTATAGTGAGTAAGCCCAGTGCTATCAATAATCATGGAAACAGTTTTGCAATTAGACAGAGCACATCAAAAGTTTGCTCAAAGCTGTTTTTTTTCAATGGAAAAAAACATTCTAAAAATTCTGCTCAGAGAATGGAAGCCTATGCATAAGTTATGTGAATTGCACAGTCAAAGCCAAGAATTTCTCATGAAATGTTGATGAATGATGAGTAAAATGGAGAAAATAGCAGTCTTCATATAGACACATACTGGTAATTTTTGTACCATTAAAGTTCTGTATGTCCTGAAACTTTGTCTACATCTTACTGGCGTGTATTCAGCCAAAGTACCTCATGTTGTACCAGAGAACTATTCCTCATGGGAGTTTCACCTTCTCACATCAGATCTGATCTTATTCCAGTATCTTCTGAAACTTGATCTTGCAATCTTTTGATTTTCTTTTAAACAGTCTCACAGTGCCAAGAGAATTTAGTTTTATCTGCCACTGTGCTACATTCTACTCATGTTCAAACTTTTACATTTGCCTTTAACAGTAAAGTTCCCATCCATAATTTTTCCCAAACAGCTCACTACCTTCTACTTCCAATGCTGAAATACTTAGTGTTCCCATGCTTCAAGTCAATTTAAGCCTTTCCAAATTTTATTCTCCTACTGCTTTGTATTGACTGTTCCTAATTCTTACATAAGCGCATTTCAAGGTCAGTTTAACAGTTTCTCAATTCCATGTTACATACCAGATAACTGTAGGACACTTAAGTGTATAAAGCTTGTATTTTAGAAGTGTTCTTTTGCTGCCTTAGCTTCAATGGATTGCAGTGACTTTCACTCCAGTCCTTTGAATACTTTGGTAACTAAACTGAAAACTGTCCTTTAAACTGTGATCCCTCTTGGTGGGGAGAAATATGATAAACTCAAGAATCTGGAACCCCTTCACTGGGAGCTGCATACTAAGTTAACATGTGTGATACAGAAATTGCCATTAAAAAGTTAAAAAAATTAGGAACTGTGATTGGCATGGAGAAATTATTTATTCAGGTATGTACACAAAAAATTAGTCTGCTTGACTGAGAAAACATGGGAAAAAAAAGAAGAAGGAAAAGAAGATGACTTCTGGGGGTTTCATAATGCCATCATCTTGTGTTTGCATTGCTGGCAGCAGCAGCTGTAACGGGAGCCCTCGTGCAGATGTAGGCTGAAGCCTGTTTTGCCTCACCTATTCATGGTATGCCAGTCTAGCCTTCCTGACAGCAGGCATCACGTTTAACTGTCATGCCTGAGCTGATGTAATTTGGATGAGTGCCCCACAAATGATAATAACTGCATATTTGGTTTATCTCCTTGTTCAGAATATTCCCTATGGAGCTAGAAGACACCACAACTCATAATAATGGTACAAGTCAATATTGCAGAGATCAAGAAAACTATTTGCTTAGCATTTCTAAAAATCACATTTATTATTACACTGTATGGTATGTGTAATCCAAATATGGATCCAAATATGGCCTGTTGCTGTTGGGGCGGTCACGACACACATGGACAGTGCCTCTTTTAAGGGCCAAAAACCCATTTATTACACAAAGCAACCTCTTCTATACACCTTTTGTATGTCATCATTTGTGTTATAGGCTCATTGGCTGCTAAACTACTACAATAGGCTCATTGGCTATTATTAACCACAGCATACTACCATTGGCTACCTATGGCGTAAGCATTCAAGCATTCAGAAAAATAACAGGTGCGGATATGTTGCTGTTTTCTCCTTCTACTGTTTAACTTTCTTGCTTCTGTTGATACAACATTCTCATGGGTAAATCTAATTGTTTTTCTTCTCACGGACTTTTCTCACAGTCCTTTTCTAGCCAAAGTAACAGGCCTGAGCCATAATTTTACAAAGGCAACAAGGCCTTCATTTTATAAGGTTTTACTTAAATGCTGCGATGGCCTAAGGAATGGAAACAAGCTAGCAAAGGAGAAATTATTACAAATGTCAAAGTGCTTTCAAAACAGTCTTCAGTGCATGGAAAAGGTCCAAAAGGCTGTTAGGTTGGGGTTTTTTTCTCTCTTCTAATCACATACCCTTGTGTAATGGACTTGGATTGATATTGGGGGAAATGGAAGATGAATCAAATGCATTTTCTCTCTTTTCATCAAAGCAGTCCTTTGTGTGGGTCTTCCTTGACACATTTCCACTTGCAAGTTGCATCTTCAGGCAATGAATTCATGCCAGTAATATTTCAATGAATGCCAAGCTGAGCATAACAGTGTTATTCTAGAACATGATTAAGGAATTTTTTTGATTTCCCTTGTCTTCACTGGAATACTGGAAAAATACCAAACTGAAGAGCTGATATAGAGCTGACAAAGTAATGAATCACCATTTCCAAGTCTATTAAATTTTAAGAGTTAAGAATAACTGCTTGGTTCCCTTTTCTAGAGAAAATGCAGCATCAGAATGACATTAAGTCAAGATGGAAATTTGGAGAAGGTAATTCTGTTTAAATAAATCTGTTCTGTAGGAGGGGGACATGAGGACATGGGTAATCTTCCTTCTGTGTAGGAGCCTGAAAAATGTCATGGTGCTTCATGTTAGCTAGCAGATGAGAGAGCTGTGTCATCCTGTTTACCTGTGATAGTACAAGCAGTAGCACAGCTTATTTGAGTACATCTTATTGTATGTATGACTTGAATATTGACTTGATTTAAGAAGACTGGTAACAAATAGCTATGTGGATGGCATCCATTCAGAATGGGAGAGAGTAAAGATATATAAAGCATTTAACTCAAGCTCTTTTGAATACCACTAAACAGTAGGTGCTTGTTTTCATTTGGTTGTATCTGTGAACTTCTCACAAACCTGAGTTCTATTTATTATATATACTGGAGTTCTTCTGTAAATCTTAAAAGTTGTGGTTTATTGATATACTACCGGTTCAAGTACTGGTTGGAAATAAAAGCACAAATTCATGATTAATGATTTTTTTAATCCCTGAAGTAAGTCTCTTATAGCAGTTACATACTCTGACCCCCAAAAGATCTCATGACCCTTTGATCCTCACGGTTTTGAATATATAGCTCCCAAGGAACAACACTGTGTTATTACACTGCATTTGCGCTTCTGTCCTGGCCAGGACTGCACAGGTACATCTTGGGACAGTTGAGGCCAACCTCCAGATTCAAGCTGCTGGCTTGACCTCTGCAGTCAAGTGGCTCAAAACTGTGTCCTTACCTTCGCTTGTGTGTGTGTTCAACCCATCCTGAAGCAGAGAATGCTCAGCTATTAGCAATCTGTGCTTTTAGCACTGTGATGTATTGGTAACATGTCTTAAAGATCAAATGTATATGAAATAATTTTAAAATAAAAAAATACTCTGAAGTACTGACAGCATAGGTTCAGTTGGTTCAGTTGATGTTGGGTCATTTGCAAACAGTGTGATGCCAGTCATGTGAAAAATAAAAATGGCTGTTGGCTTAAGTAACTGGTGCCTCAGCAAAGGACGTGCAGGAGATACAACTGCCCAGGACTTGAGTCCTTACTGCTTGAATCCTTGGGACACTGACGACAATTGCCAGGGTTTGATTCTAATGTTGGCTCAGTTGGAAAGTGAAAGACTTTAATTATCTGATACATGGAAGAGTTAGGTTTTGTTTTCTTTAGAGGCATAGATCAGCAACATCATAATTTCCCTAATAATACAAGAAATTTTAAATTAATTCTAACAGTCTTTCTCACCTTTATCTGTATCAATTTTACATGCATACATAATTTGAGGAAGGACAGACCTGACAATATTCCAACATAACTTTAGAACAGAGGAACCTACAAGCAAACATAAACTAACAATGTCAATAAGTATGCCAAGACTTTTTGGTTCTTTCAGAAATGAATCATGCTTTGATACTACCTGTTACACAAGGGTTTGAAAAGATCTCTGATTTATTTCAAAAGCTACGTTTACCTTTGGAACAGCAATGCAGTATCTCAAACTCTTCTTTGTGTAACTTTCTCTGTAATTGAGACCCTAGGCATACTTCACACCTTCACATGCTTTCAGAAGGCTCAGCAGAGATCCTTTGCAAGTTTTATGTTGATGTAAGATGCCATAATCATATTTCTAAACCGAAGTAACTCAAAGACAATTGTAAAATCAGGCTTCCCACTAGGTGGCAAAGAGAGACAGTGATTTGCAGTGCATTTCCACACATGGGAAAATGAGGGTGAAAAGCAGCCAGCTACAGAGCCAGGTTTACAAAAATATATTGTGTTTTACTGGTCTAGCTTTTTGGAGTGAGGTTGAGTCTGAATAAGTGTGATTCTGGAAGACTGGAAGGAGCAGGCTGATTAAGGCAGTTGAGACTAGGAAACAAAAGCTATCTGTGTGAAAGGAAAATGTTCTAATTTCAGTTTGTCCATTTTAATAACCCACTTGAAAGGTGTGTGCTTCTCCTATTAATTTCTTATAAATTTTAATATTCAGTGTGCAGCACCATGATATTGTGGTCAGCTCAGCTAAATTGCTGAAGTAGTAAGCTTATAAAAAAGTAATATAGTTAATGAAGAAATTCCACTAACCACACTACAGAATATTAGAAGTATGGACTACCTCTACTGCAGTTACTAGAATTATCAAAGCAATCCATTGCTGCAGGTAAACCTATATATAATTGTGCATTTACAGCCCACACCTGCACAGTACTTCCTTGATCTTGCAAGGTCATATCACAACAATGTGGAGCAGAAGCTTTCATAATAAGAAGAGTCAAAAATTTTGAGAGCTTTTTTTTCCCTTGTGTTTTTCTCTACCAAACGTAAGGATCAGGTGAGGTTTTCATAGGTTGGATGTAAGGTGACTGTGACATAGTATTTATCATAAAACAACAGCTATGCTGAGCAGCTGAAATTTGTTACCAGCATTTGTTGTTGCATTGTCAAAATATATCTTATTCAGATTTGTAAAGAATTTTAACTTTCCCTTGGAAGGAAAAGAATGCAAGTTTCATTTGTGGAATGTAAACAAAGCACTACAATTGGTTGTTAAAATTTTATGATTTTTGGCAAAATTCAGCTTGTGTTTCAGGTATTCTTCCTGCTGGAAAGATAATGAAGCTCAAGAAACTCTATTTCAAGAAATGGGAGAAAATTTTATATATGGTTTCTCTGTACTTTCTATTATAATATTTTTATGCTTATTTTCAAGAGCTCTAATATCTCAATGAGTTATAGGAACTTGAAATTTGAAATAGACAAATAATCCTGACACAGGTAGTCTTTTGTTCAGAAAAAAAATCATACTTCTCAGGACAGATTTTAAGGTAATAATAAAAAAAGTCATTTGCACTTCATATATTTAATAATATTCGGCTCACGTTTATAAACTTATTACACAGAGAATGGCAGTAGAACATGGTGGAAACTGATCATGGAGAAAGAGAAAACTAGTCTTAAAAGAAGATAATCTTCCCAGTGAACAGTGGCCAGGATGTTTGTTTTATGGTGAGGCACAGGAATAGATAGGTACTTCTTGCAGGAAGGCTTATTAATTGATAGAATTTCTGTGCTAGAAAGTTTAAATAGTTGTATTTGATATGGATCTTGGAGAAAAAAGCTTAAATTATTTTTTTTTTCCTAGGAAAAGGTTATAGTTCAAGTGTAAGGAAGCTACTAACAAGAATGAGGGGAGTGGAAGAAACGATGGTGGAGAACAAGAATACAGAGGACGGGAGGAAGACATGAAAGCTGAGATGTTTAAGTCACTAGAATGACATATATATGTATGTATGTATGTATATGTAATGTTTCAGAGAAATATAGGAGTTGATACTGGTAGTGGGAGTGTCAGAATGCCTTGAAGACACTCAGGGTGAAAGGATGATTTGATGGGAATGGAAGACCTACAGTTTGTAAAAAGTAGGGAAAATAAGAAGGAAAGGCAAGATGCTCCAGCATTGGAGTACAAGAGGATGAAGCTCCATTGTGCGTCCATGGAAGAAGAGAAAGAAAGTACTTTTAGAACCGTCAAATTAAGGTTTTAAAAGTTTATTTGATAGAAACAGTGCCTGTGTGGGAAGTAACATTCAAGGACAAAATTTCACTGTGCCTGAAGAAGAAACTGCCTGCTGAGAAATTTTCCCATATATTATATGGAATTAACACAATGGCTTTAATCCTGTTGTGACATTGAACACGTGGTTTATTATAAAGAGGATTGCTTTGGAAAGGCAGTCTCAATTTTCTTGCTAGATAAGAGAGAAAATGTTCTCTTGGCTTCCCACTGCTATCTGAGCATCCAACAGAACTGAACTAGTCTAAGTGAAACCCTAAATTAACAAGAATAAAGCTTGTGTGAAATCTCACAATTTGTATAAAATAAAAGGAATTTTTTTTTGAGGAATACCTATATAAAAAATTAGTATCATCCAGCTGGATTCATTAGTATCGGATTCAGTAGATTTTTTCTGCTGTAAGTGTACCTTGAAAGCTCTTTCACCTGCTTTCATTTGGTTTGGTCATCTCATTAATAACCACTTTCTCCAAATGTCAGTCAAGATCTGGAGAAAAAACAAGTTTCTCTGTGATGTGTTTCTTCATAGATAAATTTAAAATGCACAGTCTATTCTCTAAACTCCTCTAATGAAGGGATAATATGAAAAGTCCACCAGGTTATTTAGAAGCATGGTTCTGGAATTTCAGATATGCTTTGGATGCTGATTTCTCAGGGTGCAACAACTCTTTGGAGAACTAAATATTAAACACAATCAACATGTGTTTTATGCTTCTTCATGGAACACATCTGAAGGGTCAAGAAGGTCCAAATTCTTGACTAAGTGAATACTTCCCAGAAGCCCCCTGAAATTACATTAGAATTTTGCTTTACATTTCACGTAGTATAAGTTAATTGAACTCTGTTTCAAAGTAGGTGGGCAAAGAGAACTTAACCAGATTTCCACAGGCTGCTCCAGAAAGCAAAGCATATGCCAGCATTTGTGAACTTAAGCAAGAAATTACCTGTAGAAAACTGATGGCACTTTCTACCTCAGATTTATATTTGTCACATGACTAGAACCATAACTTACAGAGCCTCTTAAAAGCTACTAGAGTGATCTAAAACTGTTCTCTGAAAGTGTTCGGTTGACAGAGTTCACTGCTATAGCTCCAGGTAACATACATTATTTGAAGACATACTGATAAGTGGTAAAAAACATTGAATAGGACATTCTTGAAAAACAATAAAGTAATAAAGAATCCCCCAAAAGTATTGTTTCTAGGTAATACCTATGCGTCACTTACACATCTATACTCAGTTTATGCTAGAGTTGTGGCTCTAAAAATCCCTTTGATCTTCACGGTGCAAATTCTAAATAGTTATAGGGTTTACATATATATATATATATATAATATAAAAAAAAATATATAAAAATAGATATTTGCATTTTAAAATAGTGATTACATGCTTTCCCTTATAAAACTATCTACATAAATTAAACATCTTAAAACCTAACTGTCATCAAATGAGTTTTAGAATAGCTAGCAAAAGAACTTTCTGGATGGTGAGCACTGATTTTTTTTTAATACATACTGGAAAAACACAGACATTTCAAGGGCTGAAATCAAGGTTGTACCATGACAGTTTTGTTTGTTTGAATTAGCGTCCAGACATCTCACAGTGTGATCTCTGGCAAAATAACGGATGGATTGATATAGGACTCTATTTATAAACAATTAAAGGGCAGTAATATAATTAAAGCACTACATTTGTTAAGAAAAGGCTTTTTAGTCAGGCAGAAAAGTCCAGGAAAATCAAAAGGCTAAAAGTCCAGAGAGAGAATGTTGAGAATGTTACGTTATTCTGTTAATATTTTAAATGCTGAGGATAACTAAAAAGGGAGCAGTTTACAAAGAGTTCTATATTTTTTCATCACTAGGAAACAGTAAAATCAAGACTGGTTATATTTCTGAAAGAAAATGTCTTGCCCACACCCAAGTGTGAAGCTGGAACTAGTGCATGAACATCAGCTAGTGCGAAACAGGAGGTTAGAGTACACAGTTAAAATGGGTTTTTCTAGACTTAAAAGGCTGTAATGTGTGAAAGAGGAGCATTGCAATACCTAGCTTTGAACACAGTAAATTAATTCCCTTTGTACTCTTTATAAGTAAGCAACAGTTCTGGCTTCAGTCTTATATTAAATTATTTTCATGACAATTCTTTTATGTTGGAGTAAGTTAAATGGTGAAAATCCGTGTTTGAAGAGGATACTCAAAACGTATGTATGTTAAAAAAAAAAAAAAAAAGGAGCCCTGAGTTTTTTGACTTTTTATGTTTGATTTGCAGTGGGAATCCATATTTTTATTATAGTTGGTAGTAAACCAGTGATTTTCTTGTGAGCTGAGCTGAATTTCATTACATCAAAAATTGAAATTTCAGATTTGAACTGCTAAATTATTATTTGTAATTATTATTTGTAATGGTGCAAGAAGTACAATGAACACAGGCTGTCTTTCAGATCTTGGGTATTCTGTATGCTAGAGATGACATTTCAAAATTTGTTTTCCAAGCCCATTGGATTTGCGGTAGAGTCATTGAGGGAGAACAAAACACAGAGCCCTATGAAGTAATTTCTGACACAGTGCTTTTCTTACTTGAAACACACTTTAAAGCTAATACTTGAATTCATTGTGCTGTTGAAGTACCACTGCTGTTCAAATGATGCTGTTTACTGTCAGAGCAATAGTCAAAGGCGAAAATCTGCCAGTGTCTCCAGCATGTGCTTAGATGTTCTTTAGTCTTGGCAGTGCTGAGCAGCTCAGTGTCTTCCTCATCCCTAAGCCTTGCTGGGTCTAACAAAAAAGGCACCTCAGTACCCACCTCAGCGATGGAAAACACTTGATGGAATCCACTGGAAAAGCTCTACTGAAAGCATCCTGGAACACACAGGGGTAAGAGGTTTCCTGCTGCATGTGGGAGACCCGCTTTGATTCCTCTTTGACGAAGTGGATTGTAGCCCTTATCCCTACCCAAGCAAGCGAGTGCGCTCCCTCTTGCTACACAGGATATTCTGGTTCTCAGTCTCAGATGGCCATTCATACCTATTGCTGACTGGGACTCTCTTTACTTATGGAGTAATACAAAGCAATTGCCCTTCCTGGATTTAAGAAAAAGAAAGAAAGCTCACATGAATTTATGTCCTTAAGTCCTAAAGCTGATTTATGTCCAGCATTCATTAACAGCATGAACAGGGCTGCTGGGCATCCTTGCACAGCTGCTCAGGTATGCTGTGCATTACCACACTGAGGTCAAGCCCCTAATTTTGAAGTCCTCACTGTTTCTGTGCATGGTGTAAGGAGGACTAAATACTTTATTCTTTGCTGTGACTTTCAGTTCCTGTAATGGCAATCCTAGCAGATGAATCCTGCTGTGAACCTGGTCCTTTAACCTGTGTGTGCTTTCATCTGATCATCTGTTACAGGATGTATAAATTCACAGTGGACCATTTGGGAATAAATATCATAAGATACACATTATAACCCAGCAGACCATAGCAATTGCATATAAAACATTATAGGATATCATTAAAACATTTACAACTAATTAGTGTAAAGCAATAGACTACCATAATTATCATCCACTAAATAATTAGTATTAATTACTTAGAGGATTAATTAGTTTGCTTCTGAAGCACTTTGAAGATGGAAAGCAAAGAATAAGTGCCATGTATCATGACCTGTGTTCCCTTACAACTGAATATAACATATTGTCTAAAATGCATCTTTTTGTTTATACAAAATTGTATTTCATTAGGCCAGTATGTCGCAACATTATTGACTGGATCTGACAGGATTTTGTTGCTATGAAACCCATTCAGACAAGTGATCCTTTCACCAATCTAAATGAGTGACTGCAGCTCTCCTATAGGGAGATCTAAGACTTGGAGGAGAATGCAATTAAGATTCATCATGCATAGGGAGTGAAATTCTTCCCCGTACATTGACCTGTAGTATATTTTTATATGCATACTAGCATTAAGAATCTAATTTCTACATACTGAGAGCAAAATTTGCCCCTGAAAGAATTAATTGTAACTAGTTCAAAGGTGCTGTTCAGGAATTCCTGTAGTTCTTGTGCCTCAAAAAGCCCCACATTAAAGTTCCTGATTTTGTGAAGTACCAAATGCCAAGATCTTCTAATAATTATAGTGGGAGCAGTTGCTGCTTTTCAAACCTCTGAATCCAACATCCTTTGCATAGGCTCTGAATTTATCTGGTAGGAAACAAATCTCTGTGTGTGAGAGATCTATTGGCTCATCAGTGCTTCTTAGCAGGTATGCAAGACTGTGCAGAACTAAATTAACGGTTTAATTGTGGTTTTCTTTTGTATTCCATACAGAGTTCTGAATGTTAGATATCTGTAAGGGTCTGTATGTTGATCTCTAATATAAATGCTGTAGTGTTCTGAAAACGGAAAATAATCTGAATTGTCCCTTCCACAAATGGAAAAAAAATCTAGCAATTAAACCTTGTTGTACATCATGGCAAATTTACTGCATGAATATTAAAGGATGATTAATGGAGTTGTGAGTCTCTAAAACCAAGGAATGATAAGGAAAATCCTGTGATAAATCCCTAACTTCACAGCACTGGAAGACATTTATATCTAGATATTGCAACAGTCTTGATCAGTTTATTGTCAAGAGACAAAAGCCAACTGCAGTATAGTCTTAGACATGAAGAGTCAGCAAGTGACCTTCAGCTCCTTTAAATATTTTTAGAGCAATTATGTTAATACTTGTTCTTAGGCACCAAAAGCCTTTATGAGTTTCATTTATCCCTTCTAGAATTATGTCAAAGTGCACCAAAAGTATATTAACTATAGACAAGTGATGAGCTATTCAGCGGGATCTTAAACCTTAGTGAAGAAGAGGTTTAATAAGCTGAATATGATGTTGGTATTATAATGCCTACAATCCTTAAATATTTATTTCAATTTTCTTCAGTTTTGGGGTGAAGGGGATTAAAAGAACAAGGGTCCAGTGTTAATTAACATAGCATGTTTCTGAGTTATATAGCAGTTGCAACTGTGTTTATTTTTTCAAGTGAAAGTATACTGGTCCTTCAGCGGGAGTTCTGATTTTACTTATGGACTTTTTATAACTCTGAGGAATTAATTAAAAATGTTTGTAACCCTTTGAAATTCCACATGTTCTGCCATCTATGAGGACTAAACCATAAATGTATTCTTTGCTCTTTCCTAGTTTCAAGAAAGGTTGGTTATTTATGCTAGAAGTTTATGAAGACCATAGACTTACACAGTGATGGGTAGAGCCAGGAGGTGGACTCGATGATCCTGATGACTCCCTTCCAAATCAACATATTCTCTGATTCTATAACAACACAGTTATCAAAAAATACATACTGAATATCTGTCTAGAGAGTATGTGAGCAGTCACAGTCTAAATTCAGTGCAGTTAAACCATGTACTACATACTTTTAAAGTAATTAATACTTCTGGGTTGGAAGGAACTTTTAAAGGTCAGCTAGTTCCAGCCCACCTGTAATGAGCAGAGGTATCTTCAGCTAGGCCAGGTTGCTCAAATTAGCCAACATCTGGTTTGGTTTGCACTTTTCTCCTCAGTATAAGCATTTGCAGTGCCTTTGTTTGAACCAGATGTCAGAAGCATAGCTGGTTGTGTAAAATAGACAATACTGCTACATTTTCCCAGATCAGCTTAGCTTGGCAAGAGTTTCCTTCTCCTTCTACTCAAACAGCCGTGGGTATCCCAGGTGAAGAGAAAGAGGAAAAAAAATCCCTACCAGCAACTTTTTCTGAGATCTGCCTCATTTTCCTGTATCTCTGCAATCGTCACAGTTAGACTTGGAAAATTCCCACTCTGACCCAGAGGACATAGGACTCTCCTCTTCATCTTTCTTCCTACCACCCCTCACCTATTCTGATTTGAACCTGGAAGCTGCTTGATTATTTTTAAAGAGCACAGGTCTCCATTCTAAATGGCAAAGACACTTACCCTTGATGGAGAGGTCACAGCTGAAAGCCCTTAGCTATCTATTATAGGTTCTCACATGCTGCTTTGGGAGCGTTTTCCATTTTCTTTCAAATGATAGACACTGGTCAAGTTCTATGGCCTCTGTTCCAAAGGCAGCAGCATCTACAGGATTGGGCTCTCTCTAATTAATGTTTGGTGGCAGTTTCTGTAGTGAGACCCAGAACTGAATAGGGCTGAAGATGAATACATTCCACCTTTTTCAGAAGAGCTGTTTCTGGCCAAGACTTATTTGCTGAGGTGGGAAAGAAAGTTAGTCCAGGTTCTGCCTCTGGTGTGACAATCCCCTGAGTAAAATAAACATGTCTTCAAGACACTCAGTTTGATGTTATCAATAAGCATTTCTTTGGCTTTCATAACAGGTCATAAAGAAGGAAACTATTTCTCATATTAGCAAGTTTCCTGCTATCTGAAGCATTACAGGTGTTTCAGGGAGACCGATAACAAACCTGGTGGACAAAGGTTTTTTGGAGACTGCCTGCAGCTTCTGCTGAGGAGACAAAGATAGTGCATATCATATCTCTGAGTCACACAACTGCTGAATGTAAATCAGCATTACTACCTCATTCATCAGCATGATGTCTTTAATTGTGAAGCTGGAAGAATAATTTACAGTCTGGAAAACAGCCCAATTTTCAGGAGAAGCATTTGTATTAAATGATCAATGCAACACTGAAAAAGTGAGTGTGCATAACCCATTAATCTTTTTTTGAGCCAAGAAAAAAAGCAAATGCCATAGCCATGGACAGCAACAAATTTTATTCTTTAGGCTCCTGGATAAACTGAGATTATGGTGTTATTTCACTGTTACATCATTGTACTTGATGTCAAGTTCATTGATATTAATTTTTGTTGACTGGACAAACAAAAAGGGCTGTGTATTAAATATTAAGCTTTGTTAAGAGCTGGACAATATTATTTTACTTCTTGCCTAGAGTCTTGCAAACATAAAAGTTTTATTCTTATTTACTTAAATCTTATTAAAATGTTTCTTTTCCTTTCGTGAATCTCCAAAAGGACAAACTCAAGACAGATCAACAATTATACATATTTTCTTTGGAGAATGAGTTGCAGTAAGCCTTCTGTCCAATCCTGTTCATAACTACATGTCATGAATGTAGTTCTTACTGTAATTAAAGCACATAAAAATAATACCTGTGTCCACATATGCTAAAACATGAGCATGGAAATAATGAATATAAGGAATAAAACCGGGGAAAGTATTTTCTTTTTTTTCCCCTTTTAGAATGCAGAACAAATATCAGGATTCACCTGAAAGGCTCTTTCATATCACTGTTTCCTTAGTCACCCAAGCCTACGTTGTATGCTAAGCACGTTGTTTCAGGAGATCTGGAGTATAAACAAACAGCAGCTGAAGAGCACTAGCTGTTCATGAGACCATCCTTCCAATTATCTGCTGGGTATCTAGATGGTAGTATGGTGTGACATAATTTCCTTGGCACATTAGTATAGCAGTATTTTAACATATATTCTTCACTTTTAGGCATTCCACTGATATGAAGGTTTGGAAGATATTTCTTAGTGGTTTCAGAAACGCTTTCTTCACATCCTGAATAAATGGCACCAAACAAAGATCACACTTGTGTTGCCACCTTTAGGTTGTCATTTCAATGGGTGGAGGATGTTAACAGTGAGGATAACATGATCCTATTGTGTGGTAGGCAGGACAACATCTGTCTTTTTTTCCCTGATGCTTTCCAAATGCTGTAAGGTCAAAGGTGTTTTGGTGCTGTTCATTATGTCCATGAAGCATACAGAAAAAGGGGGTCCAAAAAGTTTTAATTTCCAGCTTAGGCAATTATTTGAATTGACTTGCTTCTTCAAGTTGACTTAGATTTTTCCACTTTTTGGGCACCAGAAAATGGGCTTTATAAATATTTGCAAGGAGTCAGTGATAGATATTTAACGCTGCTGAATAATTATTCAAAGCCTTCTATTATTATTTTTGGAACAGAGGTAAATCGTACAAGTCACACTGCATTGCTGCCTGGGGGATTCTAGGTTCAGCTCAGAGGAAAACAACTTTTCAAACATTAATGTATGTTTGGATCTTAACATTAGACTGCTTATAAGAAGAGAAGAAAAAAACACAAAAAGAATTGGCAATCTGGATTACCTTCTATTTTGTGTTGACATTTTTCTTGATTATTATTTGCTTTAGACACTAAATACACATATAATTTTCCTAATAGCATCTCTGTTTTCTCTTTGTTTGGAACTTGAAGGCTGCTGGATCAGAGAAAGCTCAGGTTTTCTCAGCATTACAGAACATGTGGAAAGCAAATTGGTTTGAAGTGCTGGCTGGTGAGGTCCAGACCTGCACTCCTACTTCAGTATTGACATGCCTTGTGTTCCCATCCCACTAATACTGCTGCAGTCCTATCAGACATATTAAATGACATCAGGGATGATTTGGAAGAAAGGAATTCAGGAGACTTGTTCCCTGTTCTGTGATGTTCATATAGGAAAAAAAATCGTCTGTAGCACACTCGATCAGTCAATACCCAAGAGTGACTTTTCCTGCAAAGAACACAGTATTAGACATGTCAGAGTATATACTGAAACCCATCACTATTTCTCAAATGCTTTTGTTAGTTTTAGAATAACTAGCTGATATTGTAGTGTAATAGACTCTTTTTGCACTTTGCTTTTTGTTCAATGCTAATACTTCTTTTTCTTTACAAGTTCAAGATTTTATAGATCAGTGGTCTGCTCTAATCAATCCTTACCGCATTTTCTCATGTCTTTCAGTTACTCCTTATTCATATTTTGTACTTTAATTTCTCTCAATTCCCCTTTGCAAGTCAGTCCTCTTATCTGTGTATATTCTTGTTGTGCTAACATTCTTCAGCGTTTTCATGTACTGAGAAAGAACACTGGAAAGTGACAACTCAAAACCAATTTATTTCTATCTTGTTAAAAATGCTGTTATTTGCTTCAGTTCTACCTTCCATGTCTGCAGCCACCCTCTCTGAAATTTCTTCAATCACTGCATAAGCAAGGCCCATTTACTACATTGTCAAAAATCTGAAATTATACAGGCCCCATTTAATTTTTTCTGAATATTTTCCTACTTTTAGGCGTCCTGAATAACAGCTAACATGGGCTTCATTATAAGCTTTTTTGCAGCCATCTGGCTTGCAATGTATTCCTGATAAGTGTTTTATTTTTCTCCTTTATCTATGCACGTTCTACATGTCTTGTCTTTTTCAGACTGTGAATGTTTGTTCTGTTTGACTTGCTCCAAAAAAGTGTTTTATGGGATTTTTATTTTACCTGGAATGTGTAGGGATTAATAATTTTTACAATATAAAGATACTTTTCTGTGTGTTCTCAAATATATTTTTATCTGTGGTTGTTTGTTAAGTATATTCTTATGTATCAGTATATAAAACCACTAAAATTATATTCTGGATTATTGCTGTAACTGCAAAGAGAGTTACCCGACAAAGTTTAAGAGAATGAATCCTTCACTATTCTTAACGCTAAAATAATATTAAATATTCCTTTAATAATATGAGTGATGTCCATATGAGTTGGGCCTATATGCCTTGTGAGTAATTCCAGCCACTGACAACCCCATCAAATGAAATTATGAGGAGTCCTCATTCATATTCTTCTAGGAATGAGTCAGATGTCTGGCCTTTCCTCCCACTGCTTTTCCTAAGCTTTCATAGAAAAAAGGTAAAGTATATACTGCAAGCCAAACAATTATCACCAGATAATCCTGTTTCTTCAAGGCTCCATATTTTTGTTTGAAATTTTCAGTAGAAATGTATCAGATTTTTTCATGATTATGATGAAATGATCTCCAAGTTTTAGATGTAGTCACTGTGTATTTTTAATAGTTACAACTATTCTACAGAACAAGATTTTATTACTTGGATATTAATACAATTGTGCTTAGAAACAAGAGGAGCATTAGAGATAACATGTCTATAATTCACAGGAGTGGGAGTAACCTTTTCAAATTATTTGACTATTTACTGTAATAAAATAAATTATGATAGCCTTTGACAATTACAGTGGATTTCCTAAATTTCTAAGAATTCTGCTATCATTTGATATAAAAACACTCTTGTCCCACCGCAAAGATGTAAATGCAGTTTTCATGGGGTTGCTGGGAGTTACCGTGCGCTGCCATGGGAGGACAAGACCTGGTATAGCCAGTTAGGGAATTTTATTGCCTCTGTGCTGTAAGGGTAGCATAAACTTCTGATACACAACAATGGCTGCATTAAACTTTTGAGGAAAATTGTTAGCTAAAGCCCTATATGTAAGGAAAAGCTGTAAAGTCTGTCTGCTGCCTGAAATTCACTTGTTTGAAACCAAGTTTACTTTTGCCCTTTCAGACTTTTTATAGTGTGTGGTACAGATTGGTGTAGACTTAAACCAAACTGGTCTCTAAAGTGTCATCCTCACTGCTAGGGAAATTGCCCCAAAACATTCATAACATTAAAGTGTGTTTCCTAGCAGAGGTGGCTTAGACCAAGTAGGACTGTCTCAAAAAATGCACAGCCACCACTCAAGGCCATTTTACAGTCCGCAGTTCAGGTGTGATTACCCTGACTTGGGCACGATTTAAAGCAGTTCATCTGCATGGACATAAACCAGAGCGAGAGCGAAACCCCTCCCCTCTTCCCCTAAACTAGCCCAGACACAGCCTGCATGTATTCATCTGAAATCAAATGGTGAATATATTGTTTTACAAAGTTGAGAAAGTGTGAGGGGCACACCTAGCAAGCTTTTTATCTTTGCACACTATAAATACTTGCAGCTTAAATGCATGTTCTTGAGTGTTTGCATACTCTCTGGATTTGCAATTTTACCTCAATAAAATCTATTACTTAAACTTGGCAAACATTTGTTCTGCTTTGCATCATCTATAAACTGCATTGACATATTATAACTGTCCTTCACTGTAGCTGGTAGAATTTTACACTCCATAAGTCAGTGTGGAGCTTGTCTTGATGTCTGTCTACAGGCGTAATATTTCCTACCTGATTATCACCTACAGTACAGTTATTTAATCCAGGGCCTCTCAAGATTTTTGGCACACAAACATGGATACTGTGTAGTGGATGGTATATTAGCTGTATGATGTATATGAATCTTTTCCCCAAGCCATTCAGAAAAGCACTGGTTTCTGTGTGATACTGTTTTATGTTGTTCAGTTCATATGCTAATAAATAATGGTAAATAATTTCCAATTGTATCAGTAAAATTAGAGTAATAGAATGAATATGATTTCTAATAATAGTTGATACAAAGAAAAATATTTATTTTGTGGTGATTAGTATATATTATCCAGACTCTTTTTATTTCCATGATGTATCTCTGCCATTTTTTTGTTTACTTTTTGAATTTCAGATACTCTGCCCCACATTTATCTGTTTTTTCCAGTTCTACCAGCTTATATCCAGCAAATGAAAAAATGGAGCAAGGATAACTTGTGAAACTATAAAAATCTTGTATTTTTGTTTGAGGAAAATTAATTCCTGTGTCCCATTTGGAATCTTTGCAAAAAAGAAATCTATAAGAAACCAAAACCCCTGCATGTTTTATTGAAGTATTTTAGCTGTCAGATGTGCAACTATATGTTGTAGGTCCATTCATAGTAATGTTAAATGGAAATCATTCTTTAATAATGTGAATGGGTAGATCCAGATTCTCTGTACACTTTATCCATGAAGGTCTCCACAAAGCTGACATGCTGGGAACCACTATGGTTGAATCACTGGGTCAACACACTTTATAATGTTTTCTCTTGAGTGCTGCAAGCAGGTTATAGAAACACAGTGGTTTGCAGTTATGTTTTCAATTGCTGCAATTGTCACAGCCACCAATAAAAATTTAACATTGCCTGCCATTGAGTAGCAACACATGATATTTCAAAAAGCTTTCTGCTTAGGAGGTAGAAACAATTCTTTTTAGTTCAACAGTTATGGATTTGTGACAAGAATACCACCTTTTTACAGTTTATGCAAGTAAGTTTTCTAAATTCATATTGAAAAGAGCAAGGGAATGTATTATGTGGGCAAACTAGACTTCATCTTATGGCTGTTGCCTGGGTGAAATATTTTCAGTAAATCACAGTCTTTATGCTGTCCTTGGATCTTCTGCAGTCTCAGCTGCCACTGCTGTATAATGTACATTGATTTCTATTTGGTATTCAGACAGAGAGAAAGCTGTTTAATCATTTGGTTTCTGACTTGCTAATAAAAAACCTGTCTTCTTTAATAAGTTTATTTTAGATAAAGCTACAGTCTCTGCCATAATTTGACATACTTTCTTAAGTTTTTTAAAGTAACAAATGATGCTAAAGATGAGACAATATCACTGTAATTTCTTCTTACCAAGTGAATGCCTTTGTGATTTGCAGTTGCTCAACACTCAGAGAATGAAAGCTATTTAATCATTCTCCATATGAATTGTAAATAAAGTTTTACAGTTGTCCTACATCGAGGGGAATGAAAGGAAAAAAAAACAGAGAGAGACTTCTCATTGTAAGGAAACCATTTCTAATAGTGCCATGTCTATACCCAAATGCGAACATCTTTTATATCACTAACAGTTTTCCACCCATCACATCTCATTGATATTCTGCTTCATTAAAGCCCCATGATAGAAAAGTTATTAATTTGCAGAGGCAGTTTTATGTCAGATTGGGGGAAAAAAACCCAACCCAAGTCTGATAATATAATTACTGATGTTGTATGATGGGAAATCACTAATATGATTAGAAGTGCCTGACAGATTGTAGTATGAGATTTGATAAAGTCCACCTGGGTTTGGAGAAGTCAATTGATCAAAGTCTCGGCTACTGTAGGGAAAAGGGAATGGAGGAAGCAGCAGGGTTGGACTGAAATCAGAAGAGCATGAATCAGTTTCTTTTAATGGGTCTGAAGCTGGTTTGCTCTTTGTAGCCAGACTGTTCTGTGCATTAAAGATGTTCTTCAAGTTCAGCATTTGTTTCCTGTGTGATATGACACAGGCAGGCAGCTGGAACAACCACAAACCCATGGCTGAAATGCAAAGAGTAAACTTATTTCATTACCTTGCTAACTGGAGGATCCCGAAGCAACACCTGGGTGGGGACACACAAGCGGGAACGTTGGCACCACCAGGCTCAGTCCATCTTGACAGGCAGCAGGGCTGCTGTTTGCACCCATTTATCAGGGGCCCATGCACAGGACATGCTGTGACCTCCCCTGAGCTTTTCATGATCTCTGAGCTTTGGTTTCTCTTCCAAAACAAGGAGCTCAAGTATGTCTGTGAGATCACCTCCAGGTCTCCAAACACCTACATTATCTCTACACAGAGATTCTACTCCTCAAAACAGAGGATAAACAGCAGTGGACATAATATATGGGGTTTGATATATAATTAAAAAGCCATTGTTGTCTTTGAAAATCAAAAAAAACCACCCAATGTAACTGGCTTTTTGAAAGCAAAATTTAGCCTTTTGCTTTATAATGGTCTGTGAGGGTTTTTTCCTCCCCACCTTGTTGTAAGTATGCAGTACTGCTTTGATGTGACCTTGTAACTGTGGACTTTGGCTTAGTTATGGAATAGCTTCCAATTTTGTAATAATTTGCATATAGGATGCAGAAAGAAGAGTATTACACAAATAAATCATCTACAGCAGTGTTTTAGTCATCTGTTCAAGAAATGCTTGCCTTTGGTAGAACACTTTCCTCTGCAGAGAATGAATGTGCTGCTCCACTTAAGCCCCATTTGTACTTCCTGTCTAAAAAGAAGAGTAGGTTTCATACATCTGATCAAAACCCCCTCTTTTGTTTCAGAATTCTGAAATCTAAAAGATATAATGTGTATTATGTTCCTTTATTTAAACATTTGCTTCACCTTGTTGGTCTGGTTGCAGAAGGTAAGCAAAAATCACTAGATTTTTTTTAATCCAGTCTCATCTTTTACTATTACATAACTGTTGTTAAATTCCAAATTATCATTGAATCACAGAATGCTTTGAGTTGGAGGGGACCTCTAAGATCATCTAGTTCCAAATTCCTTGCCATGGGGAAGGACACTTTCCACTAGATCAGGTTTCTCAGGGTCCATCCAACCTGGCCTTGAACACTTCCAGGGATGGAGCATCCACAGCTTTTCTGGGTAACCTGTGCCAGCGCCTCACAGTAAATAATTTCTTCCTAGTATCTGATATAATCTCCCCTGTGTTCTATCACTCCATGCTGTTGTAAAAGGTCCCTCTCCATCTCTGTTGTAGCCCCTTTAGGTACTAGAAGGTGCTATCAGGTCTCTGCAGATAATGAAAAGTCTCTGGTTGTGTTTTCCTTCTGCTGATGCTGATTCCACTGTGACTTGATCTCAGATAAGTGGTTCTTTGCACTTAGTGGTCAGAGAGTCTTTGAGCTTTGAAGTTATTCTGCTTTCTTCTCAAATGTACAGTTTTCATCTTAACTCTCTCAGCTGGGTGGCTGGAGAAGGAAATGCCCTTTCACAGTTGGAAAACAGTTAACATGAGCAAGCAAGGGCCCAAACTTAAAAGTGAAAATAATAGTTTGCATTCAAATCCTGAAGACCCCAAAGCTTATTTCCTCCCAAACCAGAAAAAGTTAAAAGGAATCAGACTCTTTAGGTAAACATCTGCTCTGCTGAGAAAATGTGTTGATGAATTATTCCTAAATGTGATTTTGCAAATATCATAATGCAGAAATACAACATGACTATGCAAAGCTAAAAAATTAGTAGTTATACCACTGCGAGATGTATGTAATAATTGTGGTTCATATCCTCATCTAAAGACAAACTTTATGCATTGCAGATTAGGGGACAAGGAAGAAAAATGGTGGTTCAGACAAACTTAAAAAATTTCTTAATCCTTTGGACATCTTCAGCCTGTGGGAGCTATGTCATAAATCCCCTGAGTACAGCATTTTGAAATGCATGACAGATTGTAAAGCCATGCAAAGGTTTTTTATCCATTCAGTAAAACCTGAGGATTAATTCCTTTCATGTTTCCTGCATGAGTATGTATTATAGAATTAATATCATCAGAGGCAGATACCTATTTCCTTTCATCCTGCTGCCAGGCAGCCCTTCAAACAGCCTGGCTCTGTCTTCTTGAGGACCTCTTCACAGGTATTCAAAAGCTGCTGTTCAGTCCTCCAGAAGCTGGCTCTTCTCCAGGCTTCTTCTTTTAAGTCCTGAATGGCAGCGCTGCCCACACTACCACTGAGACCCTCAGCTGGTCCCTCATTTATAGTCACCTGCTAATTTACTGAGCTCCATAATCTCTTCTTCATCATTGGAGGAGGTGAGTGAGCATTGATGAACAGAGTAACCAGGAGAGGTCACAGTACAGTTCCTAAGGCACCACTTTGACATACAGACCCCTGCCAGGTGGTCTAGTCCATCCAGGTGAAGAATGAGCACTAACTGCTACTCTCTGAACCCTTCCATCCAGCCAGATTTTTTACTCATCTAACTGTTCACCTATATAGACCATAATGTCCTTGCTGGGCTACAAGAGTATAGTGGGAGACAGTGTCAAAACTCTTGCTAAAGCCAAGGCAGATGACAACCACATCTCTCCGCTTGTCCACAAACCTAGGTATTTTATCATAGAGGGTAGTTGGTCAGGCATTATTTGCCTATGATAAATCCATGCTGACTGTCCCCTGATCACCTTCTTCTTCTTGATGTGCCCAGAACTGTGCTTTAAAAGGCTTGTTCTATGATACACTGCCAGTATTCAACACCATCCAGTAAGAAATTCCTTATTACAAGCAAGAATGAGTCAGATGCTTAAAAGAGCTAGGTGTCATGTGTTTTACAGCATTTTACAGAAAATGTATCTATTATTCTTCCCTTTTGTTGATACTTCAATAATGCAGGTGCTGCATGTATCATATTTTCCGGTCCAATAGCAGTAATGAAAGGTGGGTAATTGAAGCTGGTATAATATGCCACTTGTCACTATCAAAGTTTTATAATTTTGATGTCTGGGTATCTCATATATGGGCTCCCATATTAAATAAGCCTTCCTGCTGGAGATAGGGTCAGAGTTTGCATTGCAATCCTGAGGGATATGGGTGCCCTACTTAGTGCCATCTAGTTTCTGAATGGTATTTACCTAAGATCTCTTTTTTATTGATATTTTCCACACAGCAAACATAACTGAAAGTTCTATTCCTGTGACTCCAAGATACCACGGAAGAATGTCAGCCTGATTCAGAAATTCTCTGTGCCTCACTGCTTTACAGTTTTTGAAGTACAAGAAAATTCTGTGGTCTTTGGGGCATGTAATTTCATCCTCCACTTTTTAAAATTAATTTCTGCCATTGGAAGACAAAGCAGTAATTTTCTTACTGTTTTTCCCAATAAGTATTAAAACATGCCATTAAGGTTGTGACCAAGTATCCCTAAAAGCACAAATAATAAAATTTAATAATCTTTCTTGTGGTAAGTCGACAGAGGGTAAATCCAGATGGTAATTTAGCACAGTTCCAGGGATGCTGTTAAGTTACAGTGGCTGGAATAGTTCCTTGATGCAAGTTCCACAGCATGTTCCTTCACTCCGGCTTCCTTTTCCAAATGATATTTTTTCCCCACATGGGAGATAGTGAGCTCTAGCATATGGATTTCCTAGTGTTTTCCTTTGTCCAAAGGGCAACCATGAGTCACCACAAGGCTCCATAAAGAATGCAGCCTTCAGTGGCACAGATTTAGTCTTCAGTATTTGCTTTTGCACTAATACTGATTGTGAATGAGTGGTCTAAAATGTACTTCTGAAGCAAGGCAGACAGGCTCAATGCTTTTTTTACTAAATTATATATAGATATTTGTGACATTTTTCTATCCATATGCTGTCTAAAATGAGGTGAGGAAAGATGCTTAATGTGGGTACTTCAGCAGTTTTTCTTCGTGGAGATAAACACTTTATAGAGCTATGTCTAACTCAGTTGCTGTTTTTTTATGTAAGTTAAAAATAAAACCTGTGTTTCCCACTACTGTTTTCTGTAAAAACTAAAAACTACCTGTTTTCTGTAGAATATAATCTACTGGTATGTCCTGCCAGGATACTTAAGATACACCACTTCTGCTTCTTACAAGGGCCTAAATTAATGTCTGCTGTATATCCCATACAAATATTAATTATTCCAAGGATGAATGTGGCTGCTCAGTACTGAAACAAGCCAGTTCTTTGTCTGAATGGATATGCTTCCCTGAACACTGGCCAATGCCTGATGGCTGAAAGGCAAATGAAACTTCTCCTTGTAAAACTGTTCAGCAGTATCATAAGTTGACAGGGAAAAAAATAATGTATTTTCCTATGCCCATTTGAGTTATTGATGATTTTTTTCAGATTAAAAATAGAAGCATAAATTATCAAAGCAAAATACAAGGTGAGAATAATGATTCTGTGTTAAGTCCTTTCTGAGTGAAAGACTGGGAGGAATTGGAGGCACCAATCATGGAGGCAATTGTGAGAGGCAGCCACTTGGCCAGGCCCACATGTATCAGTTGGACTTGGGGTAAAAAGATTTTAGAAGCCAAAGTACAGCCCTTGAAGACCTCTAGGACTTCCTTGAGCATAATCTGCATAGAAAAGTAATTTTCTTTATGTGTGTCAAACTCAGGAAAACACTGCTGTGTCTTGTCAAAACAAAACTACCTCCAAAACTGTGGATCCACTGCAATCCAGCAGTTTTGGTGAGGTGAGGTTGTTATTCTTGAACTCTAGCTCTAACCCCAGTCTCAACACTAACCACAGCCGTAGCTTGACACTGGAACTGGCCAGTGTCGATGTCGTTCTTCCTAACTCTGTCAGCATATAGCAACTAACCACTTTTAAGATCTGCTCAGTTTTCCAAACCTTTATCCTGACCAGAATTACAACTCAATGCAATTCTCTGAGGAAGAAGGAAAAGCCAAGCATTATTATAATCCCTAAAAGTTTGTATTTTGAAGAACCCAAACATAAACTTGAGCATTTATGTTCCTATAACTCATTATACCCACAGGGAACAATAACATTAGGAATTGATTACTGCTGATATCACCCTCTTCATAGCTGTGTGGACTAAGTTGATTCCAGTCACATACAGAACTTCTGACATTTTACTTTTTAAAATTCTAATTGTTATCCGGACTTCAATTTTCACCTGAAGTGTCACCAGACTATCCTTTTTCAGGTTAAAATAGAAAATAAGATACTGGAGCCTTTTGACTTCAGCAGTCTAACTCTGCTGAGTTTTCAGGGTCCATCCATTACTTAGTTTGACTTTCAGCTTCCACTGTCCATAATGTATCCACTATTCATTATTTTAATTTCAGACAGGGAACCAATACTTGGACAAAAATAAATGGTTTAACACCTAGAGAAAAAAGATTGAAATGTATTAATACCAAGCCTCTTCCTAATTTATTAACTGTGTACAGGACAAAAGGTTTATCTTTTCCAAACTCCTTCACACATCTTAAATCCCATGCTTTACCCTTTACCCTTACCAAACTGAAATACCAATATTAAAATGGCCAGGGAAGTATAGGGGGAAAACAATTGAATCTATTAACATCATCCATTTTCCTTATTTTGTGGCATGTGTAGAATCTAAGCATTATCTGAGATACTGCAGTTGTAGTTTTCCAAACCCTGGCGAACTCTAACCCCAATAATACAAGCTGCTAGTATGCCTCTATGCAAAAGAAAACACAGCTCAATTAAGTTGCCAGTACATGGGCGTTTATATATAGAATAAAAGTATTACTTTATTGGTTTTGTGGGTTTTAATCATAATGTCTTGCTTCTGACTGGTTATATGATCATTACTGGATTGACTCCAAGCAAGGACCATCCTAGGACAAAGAGATTCAATACTTGATTTTCTTGATCATATATGCCTGAGGATGGAATATCTTTGTTCTAGTGAGCGTGACCCCTTGCCATACTCCAGTGGCTTCCCTGAGGATATGTTCACACTGACCCAACCACAGGGTGAGCTGAGGACCACGCCTCAGGCATTTTCCTCACATATAGAATTTTTTTGTTCAGAATTATGATGCAATCAAAGGCGCATCCCACAGGTAGATAGTAATATTTTTCTATAATATGGGACTTGTGACTGTTTCTCAGATGAAAATGATTCAAGAATACTCCTCTTTCCAGACCAGTGACAAAATTAGATTTACAGCAAAACAAAAAACACGTGAAGACTCTCAGGTGGGGAGCTACTGAGTACCCGAGTTCCCAGCTGATTCCAGTGCTGCCTTCCATCTAGTCACAGCCTTCGCTAACAACCTGCCCTTTCATTTCAGCAGAAATTCAAACAGGAGAGCTGAAATCACTGCCAGGCAACCACTGGATGCAGCACACCAGATGGAGCTCATCAGCCCGCTATATATAGAAGCAAGCTTTAGGAAAGTTATAAGCTGTGCTTAGAACTGCTGATGTTAAGGTGAATTTGTCTGTTTGAATAGTTTTCTTGTAAGCATCAAGCAGTAATAGTCTTGAAGTGCATTGTTACCATACCCTTATGCACTTAAGGAAAATTCAGTGGTGGTGTTGCGTACATAGAGGTATATGGAGGAATGGATTTCTTCAGGCTCTCTGGCTTCCCAATATGTTTTTGGTGGCAACTGGTTTACAGAAAGGACCAGAAACAAATATGATGTTCTGTGGAAGAAGCCATGAAGAAAAGTTTTATTAGTTCTGTTGGTCTCTGAATATATTTCTGTTGGTGTAACAGCTGTTATTCTGTTTTACATAGTAATTAAACACGTCACCTCTGAAAATTAGAAATGGGAGTTGTTACAACTACTCTAGGTGAGGCTGCAGCACATTTCTTTTATCTTTGGTGCAGAGAAGTGTTATTTAATGAAGGCTAAAAAGTAATATTCCTAAAACATTTGACACTAGGAAGATACTAACAATAGTGATTTGATAAAGGGCAGAGATCCTGCCCTTTATGTCTACCTAGTGCTGACTTATGTGTGTTTGTTATTTGCATCATAGCATTGCCTGTGTAGCTCTTAGGACCCCCTTAGGCATCCAAAGCAGTCTGTGTCTCAAACAGTCTAAAAATTCCATGATGGAATGTATTCTTCTGAAGAATACTTTTCTTGTATTTTTCTCTTATTAGGTTCCTATTTCAAGTGAACGAACTGTTTAACACTGTTGTTTATGAAGTTCCCTTTTGTAGTTGAAGATTCATGTAAATGCTACCATGCAACAAATTAAAAAATTTCTCCAGTTCAAACTGCAATTTGACTATTTCTGCTGTGTAAAGTCTATTATCAGACCCTTGTTGAGGCACAGAACAAATTTGGATGAAAATGATGAAATTTGGATGAAATGGTCCTCCATCAGGGCAGACTACAAAGATCCTTCTCTTAGAGGTATTTGCCCTTTTGATGCATAAAATGCATGCAAATTTGTTTGAAAAGTGTGAGTTGATTAGTAAAAGGAAATTCACAGTAATTGTAGTGAAATGAAAAAAGAAAACAAGGCAAAAGCATTGGAAAGAATATGTTTAATTGCATGTAATTACTTGATGTGGATTTCAACCAGGGAAAGAAAGGGAAAGGAACATGCTAAATAGTGTTGATGTGGCAATTACTCAGTGATGATTTTCTCAAATGACTGAACTTTGAGTATTTTTTTTTTTTAAAGATACAACAACAAAAAAACCAGGAAAAACACACACACTACTTTTCTATGTCATAAGAACTTCTTTGCTGTATCAGTCAAAATGTTCTGCCATGTCCTTCATCTCATGATTTTGCATGTGTAGACAAAATGAACTTTCCTGGTAATGCTGTGTCAACATGCTAGGTAGGATAAAAGTTTAATAAATTTAACTATCAGGGTGTAAGTAAAACATTGCGTGTTTTTATATGATAGCATAAGCACTTCAAGATTCAGCTTCTCAGTTGAACAAATTTTTTGATGTATCAGGTTTGCTGACAAAAAAATCTGAACAAATTGCAGTCTGGTGAAATAAAAATATGGCAAAAAGAGAAATAGAAGTCCAATAGAGGTGCAAGGTTTCTAGCACTAATTAAAAAGTTTTTGTCTCTAAACAAGTAATCAGACTATGCTAAATAACTAATATATTTATGGTCCCATCCAATCTGCGACTTTTAATCTATATTCTGCATAGGTGATAAAGTTTAGGGATGGATTACCTTATTCCATTACTGCTTTTTATAGTGAAGAAATTCATACAAACACTAAATCCACTTTGGATTTAGTGCAAATGACCCTTGATGATCTCAAGGGTCTCTTCCAAACTAAAGAATTCTATTGTTTGGAGGGGCATGGAAATACACATTCTGAACTATGGGTTTGGTTTTTTTCTTTCTGATACTGTTCAGTAAGCACATTATATGTTTTAAGATGGTGTCATAGTAAAGACAGATGGTGGAGAGAAATGCACAGTACTACTGCTGGGAGGTGACGGAATCTAAATGTAGCTAGGTGGACAGATGCCTACCTATGGATATCAGCTAGTGTGCAATCAGGAGACTTTGCTGGGGACCACTCCAGGAAAGCAGAGCACCTCCCTTGGAAGGCAGCGTCTCCCAGGGACACCCACAGTGGGTTCGTGGGAGAGGATGCCCATGAAGATGAGCCCAGCCCCTGAAGAGGAGGCACCAGGTGAGGGACAGGGCGGGAGGGGGAGGCTGGTGGTGGGACAGGGCTCACCAGTACTATGCCGAAGCAACCACCTCCGTCCCAGGATGCCTCCTCCCCCTGCCTGCAGGTGACAACAGGCAGTGTCAGGGCAGCCAGGGCCAGGCCTTGTCCCTCCACGGGAACAGAATGATGTCATCCTCCTGCTCACAGAGCTTGGGGAGCATCAGGAACATTCCAGCTTGGATGAGGGGGTGCAGGGACAAGTGCCACAATTCTGCAGGTCGTTCTGGCCAGCAGCACTGCAGCCTGTAGTTAGCACTTGAAACACCACAATATGTTTCCTTGCCTTAGCTGAAATATTCTGATTTTAGAAAAAGGAAAAATATTACCTAACTCTATGATATTTTTTCTTCTTCAATTGCTGTCATTTTTCTCCAAGGAAGCCTTGTGTCTGAGTATGACAGGGAGATCCAGCAGTTAAATCTGGTCTTGTGAAGC
Source organism: Corvus brachyrhynchos (assembly GCF_000691975.1). Taxonomy (NCBI): domain Eukaryota; kingdom Metazoa; phylum Chordata; class Aves; order Passeriformes; family Corvidae; genus Corvus; species Corvus brachyrhynchos. The sequence goes on along the minus strand of NW_008240030.1, from coordinate 1,095,957 downwards.
ACCTGCTGTGCATGTGAGTTTTGAAAATGAACCCCTTTTTCCTCTTCCAGCCTATGAAGAGATTCAGATCTGGAAGAAAACTGAGAATAACAAAACTGTCACAGTGTCATGAAGTACCTTCTTCATCTCTAAAAGGATGAAATATCTCAGAGTGCTACAACGCGAAAAGAGTTGGTTGATGTGCTGGCTTTGCATGGGAACTGTATGGACAAGTATGTCAATGTCATACATATGTTCATATGCTACCTATGTGGGTTTTTCCTGTAGCATAATGTGTGTAGCTCACACATACTTCAGAGTGCCAGTGTGACCACCTGCTGCTCCAGGTCACCTGTTTGGCTGTAGTTATATAGCTGAGAGTGGGTCACAAGTGAGGGGACCGCAGCAGCATCCTGTAACACTGAGGAAGAACACACTCGTTGATGGGATCCTGCACTGTCAGGCTGTGCTCCTTCCCTCGCATGGGAGGATAGGCTTCACAGGGGGCTTGCAGTGTAACAATTCCGTATGAAACCCATTCATCAGCCTTAAGCAATAAATAGGAATTTGAAATGGACATTGGCCAACGTGATTTTTCACCCTCTAGTCCTGTAATTTTCATAAAAATCGGTCTACCTGCACTGTTATGGACAAAGGGTTGACTTCAGAAACTGAACTGCATTTCTCAAACTCCTCAGTGAAATTGCCTTTGCCCTGAGCTTACAGGCTCAAGCTTCAAGATTTTATTAAAATAATACATAAGTAAGAGTTAAATGTCAATTTTGCTAAATTACTGCATCTTCACAGGGCTGATTTAAGAGCAGATCAAATCAACTTCCTACCATGGCATTCAAAATTATTACTGCAAAAATTACTATATGAAATTTGATAAAATTTTTCAGTGTGAAAGCTCAGTTTTTTCTTAACTTTGCATAAACGTGTGGAAGGAACAGCTGTTTTCCTTTTAATCGGGACTCTTACTGATAATCCTCCAGAAAGTGGGGCATCAGCCCTGCTGGTTAAATAAATGAATGAGTCATTCTCAGGAATTGATGGTTAACTTATCTGTTTAATGGTATACAGGAATTAAACTACATTTTTCAATTTGACAGATCAAATTTTCTTCTTATATATCACTACTGTTAAAAAGATATTGTTTACATTTATCTTTTAATATGTAACAGTGTCAAGATTACAAAGATTTAAGAAATCAGCGATTCTTACGTTATAACATCTTCTAATATTGCCTCATCTTCACTCTGGAGGCTTCCAATAAGGAAAGGACAAATGTGGGAGTCTGGGACTTTCCTTCTAAGAAATTGAAAATAATGGAAGAAAACTAAATAGGGACAGGAGAAAACTGGTACTATCCTTCTGAGAACAGAACTGAACTCATAAATGAACTTAGGACTGTTCCTCAGCATTTTTTAGAAATCTGTCAATGCACCTGTGACTGAGACTGGCTGTGATTGCTGTGCTGGGCAAGAAAATTAGAAGTAAATTCTAAATGGCAAATATTGAGGAACCAGTCCAAGACTTTTTAACATGTGAATACTGGATTACTTTCCCTTCTCTATCAAAATAGTTTCTTTGACTACAATACTTCCTAGAGTTTTCCCAGGTACACAAATACAACTTTGTCTCAGTGTAAAGGATTAGTCAAGGTCTAGTTGTGTTTTGCTTGGAAAAAATTTCTCCCTGCTATACCTGCACCAGAAGAGGTTTATTGGTGGAATTTTCTTCTGCAGATGTGGTGATTTTTGTTTTGGTGGGTTTTTTTGTTTTTGTTTTTGTTTTGTTTTGTTTTGTTTTCTTTTTTTTGGTCTTAATCTGGTGTATTTCTTTTTTATTTCACTGTGATGGAACACCACTCAGCTGAGTAGGGAAATATTCTCTAGTTCAGACTGTAATTGAGTAGAATCTGACTTATTTGGGGCTGAACACAAAAGTGAGTATAAATCAAGGAATTAACAAAACCAAGAGAACAGACTACTTTCCAGATCTCAGAAGGCCAGTGCCGGAAAGTTTATTGTAATGGAATTTCCAGCCAGAATTTACAGGCTCAGGAGGTTTAGTTATTTTGGATACATTTCAGATCAGCAGAGTCTGCCTGCCATGCTCTCTGCTCCTGTCGTAGCATTTAGTTTTGTGACAAAGTTCTATGCAAGAAACAAGATGGCCTGTATCAGGACACTTTGTCAACTTTATTTTAGCTACAGCATTTTCAAGAGGAAGTTCCACAACTGTTATTCCTTATATCTGTGGGTCAGTGTCTATGCTTAAAATGGTTGAAAAGGATGTGCAAACTAAAGGCCTGTTTCCCACACGCTGTAGGTGTCAGCTCAGCTGCTAGACACTCTTAATATGTGTAGTGTTACAAACAGCAGTTCACAGAGCCCTGGGGAAGGCATACTATTAGTTGGAAGTTCAGCTACTTCAGTTGGAAATTTACCACAAGACACAGAGTGGTTTCTTTGTGGGGGTTATCTTAGCAAGGTGCTTACTAGGGGATCCATATGCTTCTACTTACTTATGTGCTTCCAAGGATGACATTTGCTAGCACAGCCAAAAACCCACAGGGTAACTGCATATGAGCACAGTATAACCCATTACAACTGCATTTCCTCTTGTCTGTAATCAGCAGAACTCATCTTATAGAGCGTTTATCTCCCACTATTTTGGGTGAGTAGACCCACTCTAAGTCCTACTACTTCCATATCTGTGCTAGGGTTCATCCAGCACAGAGTACTTGGAGCAGAGCTATGGGGAAGAGGTACTGTGAAACTTCTGATCTCTTGCCTTCCTACTTTCTCCCTATTTCCCTGATCCATAAAAGTGTTTAGCCATGACAGTACTTCTATTCACTTCATGTCCTAAGAAGTAAGTGTTAGTTGCACAGTGGTAGTGCTGAAACTGTTGATCATGCCGTTATTAGATGACCCCTGGCATTCATCAACTAACTGAGAAGCTGGAGACCATGAATTTCCCACGTCCCGAAATCACTTTCAGAAACTGCTGCACAGTCTTCCACAAAATCCATAACTTAAAGGCAGAGGTGAAAATTTAGGGAGTGGTGACTGACTTCCAGCTGTGATAATTTTGCAAGGCTACTGCTAGGGAAGAGGCAAGAGTTCAACCCCCTGACTGGATTGAAAGCAGCCTTACTGCGAACAGCTACTGAACCTGGTGAGAACATCTAAGTGCTTGTTAAGCTGCTGAAAGGCGGATCTGACAGCTGCTCCTCGTGTGCATAAAAACATGGAAAGCACACAGTCCTGAGAAATGGACAGTTGAATGTTAGTTGTTTCTAAGTGACTTCTAGTGCCAAGAATGCTCGTTATGGGATGATGTTGGGGATATAAATAGCAGGAGATAATTAATTGCATATTGTGAGTGAGGAAGGACTATGATGTTAAAAAATGAGTTTAGCTTGTTTTGGGGGTTTTCTGTTAATTTTTCTGCTTTGGGTTAATTTTGCAGTAGTAAGGACACCTAAATATTTTTTCAAGGCTGAAACTAGTACTGTGGTTATCTGTTGCAAAAGTTCTGAGTCTCTTACCAGGTTAATTTTAACATATATCCTCACCCTTGGCCTTTTATCCCTAGGAGGAGCTGGTAGTTCTACTAAAAAAAATCAAAATCAATCTCATACTATGTTCTTCCTTTTATTAAACTTTTTTACCTGATATGTGAAGTTTCTTTTTTGTTTCCTTCGGTCCTTCAGTGCCATAAGGGAGAAAAATATTTAAAAATAAATAGATCTGGGATGAGCCTCTACTGCCTGTCCTTTTTCTGTTGGACTCAATTGCTTTCATACATATTTTTACAAGCTTTTCATGAAGAGGAACTGAAGTCATAAAATGTGTCCCTTCTCGTAAGATTCTCATCAGCGAGGAATTATATCAAAGTAATGAGGCAGAAATTAGCTGGAATTCTAGTTATAAAAGTGAAATTGCAAAAATGAGAAGGTGTTCTCTAAGCAAAAGTATCTCAATACAGTGTTCACATAAGAGCAATAAAATATGATCAACTGATGATGAATCTGCAGAAGAAAATGTTTTTTGGATGTATTTCCCATTTCCTTACAGTGATAGCGGAAATGGCAAGAAATTAATTGCTGTCATCACAAAATGATTCTTTCTGTTTATGATTGCTCTGCTTAGTATTACTAAAAATTAAAATTGGTTCACTGAAAAAGCCTGCTATGAACTAGTCACACCTCACTCATCTCCAAAATAGCACTATTACATATCCTGAATCTTGGGAATATGTGAGGGAAGGTGAGGGGGAGGGTAAAGCAGTTCAGTGAGAATATCTGCTTCATGGCTGCTCCGTCTTCCCATTTTACCATGGAATAATATATGAGAGTGTTCCTTGCTCCTTCCTTTTCCTTGCAAATGACTCAGATAATCATAGCATCAAAGCTAGAGTCTTCATAACAACTGGCTCTGTGGATATTTAAAATGCATGAGCTAGCTCTGTCTTTTTACAGAGGAAGCAGAGAGGGGGTGTTTACGCAGCCATTCTTGCTCTTTTTCCTATTCTATTGCTGAAAAAAGAGCTTGATGAATAGCTCAAAAATCAGCTACTGAAATTTCTGTTTTGCAAACAGAATGGTCATATTTCTCCCTCCCTTGTGTTGTCTACAACAGATGTTTGCCTTGATGCATGTTGCAGGCACAAATGCTCATCAAAATAGGTTTCAAGCCTTCATCATTAGTATTTATTAATACTACATTTTATTATGTGAATGTTTTCTGGAAGTAAGTATGAATCTTCCATTAATGAAAGAAAAGCATAACTGTGGTTTATCTGCCCAATACAAAGAAGGAAGGGTGTACGTTTAAGCACCAGAACAAAATAGGAAATATCAAAGTTGAAGAAAACTCCAAATTTTGTCCTTGTGAGAACATCAAAAGAACACTTTCCTGCATCTGCCACCATACATAAACTGTATGCTTTCTGTGATTATAGCTCTGGTTCTTAGATGAGCACCTACCCCTTTGACAAGATGTGACTGTGGCTCTTGCTGTGCTATCTGGTTTTCCTTGGTATTAGATGCAGATACTTGGGGAAGGAGAGATGCTCAGTGGAGTCTTACAGATACCTTGATCAGGATGATTAAAAGATGGTGCCTGCATCTCCAGGGAACCTCAAGAATGAACTTGTATTATCAATTTTCACAACTACAAGGCAATTTCGTTTTTATTCTTGTATGTTATGAATCAGGCAAGAGTCTCATTGTGAGCTCATTAAATTAGAGCTATATATACGAAATAAATAAGTTCAGTAATTTGCATATACATGGAGATGGAGCAGCTAATAATTCTTGGGTTTTTAATTGACTGAAGAGCTATTGTAATGAAAAATTAATAAGAGGGGTGAAAGGAGTTAACCTATTCCTGTTCCTGCTTTTCCTGTAAAATACGTGGCTAAATTAGAGTGTCTGAGTTAGCGTAAAGTTACAAATCTGTGTGCCTGCCTAGTAAGTTTAACAAAAACTCTGCACACCATTTCCCAAAAGCTTATAATTTAGACCAATCAAGGCCTTTTGCTTCCCAAAATCCTATACTTGTTTCTCAGTAGGAGTTACGGTGACAAATTAGAACTCTTTAGATTTTTTGGTTGAGTTAAAATGTTGCCCAGAAAAATCTCTGCTTTTTCCCTTACAATGTAGCAAGTATTATTTTTATTCTCATCAAAACAAAAATGAGTGCAGAATGACTGAGATGGGCCCTGATGGGCCTGGGTGGAGTGCAGAGCCGTGCTGGGGCCAGATGCACTCCAGTCCTTGGGTTGCACAGACAGAGCTGCGGCAGCAGGACCACAGGTGCCCATGATGTGCTTCATCAGGGCCAGTGAATCAGCTGATATATCCTCTCATGCTTGATGGCAGTGAAGTATGTTTTGCAACACAACCCTGTGAAATATTTGAGTGTTTGAAAGGGTTTAACACAGGTTTGCAGGGTGTATAAGCTCAAACCTCTGCAGGGAGGCTGTGCCACAGGAGCATGTTAACCTGTAGCCTAATGATTGTTTTTACATATAATTACCATGTCTTGAGGGGCATCAGGCACAGCATCTCCAGATGGGCAATGTAGGGGATTGTCCTGCTCGGCTCTGAGCTGGAGTGGCCTCACCTTGAGTCCTGTGTGCAGTTTTGGGCACCACAAAAAAGACATCAGGCTGTTAGAGAGTGTCCAAAGGAGGCCACAAGGATAGTGAAGGGTCTAGAGGGGAACCCATGTGAGGGGCAGTGAGGGCACTGGGTCTGTTCAGCCTGGAGGAGACTGAGAGGAGACCTCATCACAGTCACAACTTCCTCATGAGGGGAAGAGGAGGGGCAGGCACTGATCTCTTCACTACTCTCTTCTTTCAGTCTCTTCCTGTGACCAGTGACAGGACCCAAGGGAATGGCCTGAAGCTGAGTTGGGGGAGGATTAGGTTGGATATCAGGAAAAGGTTTTTCACCCAGAGGGTGGTTGGGCATTGGAACAGGCTCCCCTGGGAAGTGGTCACAGTACCAGGCCCTTCAGAGATCAAGAAGCATTTGGACAGTGCTCTCAGGCACATGGTGGGACTCTTGATGTGTCCTGTGCAAGGCCAGGAGTTGGACTCTGATCCTGATGGGTCCCTTCCAGCTCAGCATATTCTGTGGTACTCATATCAATGACAAGGGGAAATGACTTCAAACTGAAGGAGAGTAGTTTATATTGCATATTAGGAAGAAATTCTTCACTGTGACAGTGGTGAGGCACTGGCACAGGTTACCCAGAGAAGCTGTGGCTGCCTCATCCCTATAAGTGTCCTAAGTCAGGTTGGATGGGGCTTTGAGCAACCTGCTCTAGTGGAAGGTGTCCCTGCCCATGGCAGAGCATTTGAAACTAGGATCTTTCAGGTCACTTCCAATCCAAACCATTCTATAATCCTGTGGTTCTATAAATCATTAAATAGAAAAGGATAGAGACAGGAAATAAAGCATTTTGGACTAAGAAGTGGCTAACTATAAAAAAAAATTGGCAACTTGTTAGAGTAACTACTGTTACAAAAAAATATATGGAAGGTGTATTTTTGTGCCCACTACCCTAAACAGGGATACTGCTTAAACAGAATGAATTTTACAGGTAAAATGATGGATGTGTTTGGAACAGGGCTGCATTTCTGACTCCATTCAAATACTCCATGTTTCATTTTGTACTTCCAAATTGTTTAAAATATGGTATTACAGCATGAGTACTAGTGTCACATCTGTATTATTTTGGCTCATCTTGAACTTATTTTGCTTCTTTTGCTCACACTGAATTCTTGTTTATTGTGTATACACTCACCTGTGCCTTCACAGAGAATACATTTATGTGTAGATGAGTATGTATACACACATAGGTATAAAATATGTGGTTTGGAAAATATTTTAATTGCTTTAATCTGCATCAGTCTACATGAATCTATACAACCAGTATGTGAATCTACAGCAGACATGTTTATTCCTACCCACACGTGATGTACTTAGGCCTCTCTAAGAATCAGTTGTACTGGGATGCAAATGTCACAGTACTCAGAGGAGTGCATTCTCAGTTGCACTATTTGCACTGCCATGTTTAGTATCTTTTTTTAAAATTTAAAGCGGAAAAAACCTGAGTCTTGTGTGTTTCCAGGTGACGTAGCCATGCCCTACCTCAGGGAGTGAGTCTGTGAAGTGAAACACAGGGGTAAGAAGCATCCTTTCTGCCCTGAAGCGCAAGGAGGAAGAAGGCTTGAACATCTGCTCTTGTTGGCAGCGTTTAGCAGCTGGTCCAAGGCACGTGTAACTGAGACATGCTCCCCTCCCTAAGGCAGCCTTGCTGAGCATCATTGAGGAGGGTGCAGGTGTGAGTTAGCCTCAGAGCTGGCTGGGATCTCAAAGAATCTGATGTGAAGATGTCTAGGGAAGATGCTGCTGAACAGTCTTGACTGTGCACTTATCACTTCCCCACTGCTAAAAACTTATGTTTTAAATAAACATGCCTTAATCTTGCCTTGTACAAAATCTAGTTGTGATTATTTAGGGAAATGGAACACATTCTTGAGATAACCAATTCTTGCAGCTTCATGGTGAACCATGTTTTCAGACCTCACAATCCTAATGTTAACACGGTTTGTTTCTGTGTAAGGAAACAAACTCTGTCTGACTTCCAGACTGATTACACAGTAAAGTAAGTATGTTCTAGCATCAGTGGACAGAAAATTCCCTTGGCAAGCAGCAAATACTGCAGAGGGCACTTAAAATAAATGCAGGCCTGAAGCAGCTTGTAGTAGTAGTGGTATTTGCACCTTTAAAAATACCAGTGGTAGTTGAAGGATGCAAGCATGCAGTCTGTAGGTAGAAATAGTACAGCTTTGTCAGATTTTATGTGAATAAGCATAATTGCAAAATACATTTGTCTATGCATATATAGATTAAGACTAAAATAATTTCTGAAAGTAAAGAGTAAAGTGACACTTCTATTATATTGACTGACATTTCATTATTTGAATGCCTAATGTGCATTTCGCTTTTGGATAATTAGTTGTCAGTTTGCAAAAGCAATTACATTTTAAAGGTTACCAGTGTTTTTCCGAATGATAACTTAAGACTTTTTATCTGGTGGCTGAATGGGTGTACAGACCTAAGTACAGACTTGCACAAAATGCTTTTTTTCCAGAGGGATATGTATGGGCAGGCAACGGTAACACAAGGGCAGGATTCATGTGTCTCAGGAGAAGATAAATAAGGATTTATAATCAAGTTAGTGTATCCTGCCATGCCAAGTTCTTCATCTGATTAACCCCATACTACCTGAACACGTTGTTTCTTACATACCTGCAGAATTTCCCTCTGTACTATATGGATCAAATTGTTTTGCTTAGGTTCCTGCACAGTGGTTTCTCTCATGAGGCTTGAATATTTCCCCCCATTCCCACCATCCCTGCCAATTCCTTAAATTATTCTTTTTCATTGTGCTCCATTCTTAGGAAAGGTTATTCTTTACCCTTCAGTACAGGTTTATACATCCAGCTGAAAGATGTAAGCATAAATGAGGGAACTAAAAGCTAACAATAGCTAACAACAAGCAGTTTTGCTTTATAGGACACCTTGTAAGTATAGCTGCCACAGGGTATGTGAGCCAAATCAGCACATAGCAGAGCTGTGGACCCAGTTATAAGTGTAGGAAACTTCCTGAGAATTTATTATTCATAATAGTCTTGGAAAGGCACAAAGGTGAAGGAGCACCACAAGCTTTGTGCAGAAGTGCTTTCCTGTTTTATGTAGAAGCAACTACACCTTGATTTCTACCTGAGGAGGGCTTGATGTTTTGCCAGAGGAGTGCTCAGGGCTCAGACTTGCACAGCCACCAAGCATGGAAGAAGATGCCAAGACAGAGTGGCAGGACATACAAGTGAGGCTTTCAATCCAGAATCTGACACAGTTGTGTACAGGAACTCTCCTCCACACCAGGCATTTTTTTCCTGAGATTTCAGAAGTAATTCTGTACCACAGTGGGATAAATCCAAGGCTTTTCAAAGCTTTCTGTGAGAAACAAGATGGAAAGAATATCCAGTGATAAAGACATTCACCTGTGATGTCAGGTCTCAAAGTCACATTCAAATTGGACTTGAATTTGGCTTTTTTTGATATATCGATGTTTTTATTTGTTCTGGAGATTTTCCATTTGCTGCAAATTGATATTCCTTGAGAGAGCCCATGTGAGATTGGTAACAGCACTTACAGAAGTCTGATGCAAACATTCAAATCCTGCAATCTTCCAGGTTAAGAAGATTTTTGGACTGTCCTAATAACTGTATGGATTTTATAGTATTTCAAAAAGGCATTGGTTAAATATGAAGGGTACCTATCATACTCTTTTTGCTCATCATCGAGGTGGAGTTGGAGCCAGTAGCTTTTAACCATCCTGTGGTCCCTCAGACCAGAAGAGGGAAGTTTGCCAATTAAGGTTGTTTTGGTTTTGATGAATAAACTCCCTGGCAGTGCTGAGACAGAGCTGATGATGGCTGTCACGTTACTGGGCAAAGAGCAGTGACATTCATAATGTCCGGATTTGTTAGGATTTTGTGTTTCTTTCTCATTGGGAAGGTGACAGCATTAGCACTATGTACACAGCTGGCTTAGTGTTGAAGGTGAATAGCTGTTGTGTTGCTCCTAGATTTGCTTGGAAACATGTTCCCTACGGACCTGGTTATGCAGTTGAATCTTTCTGGGCAAATCTCTGAGCTTCCTGCAGAAGTGTCTGACTGAAATCTTAAATGTAACTTCATGCTTAGATTTTGTTGCAGTTTTTAGGGCCCTCTCCTCCTGTGTCCTTATGACATCTATATGGAAAGATTACAGGAAAACAGGCAAGCATCTAAACGGTTCTTAATTACTATTTATACTGCCTCCGCAAATGATTACCTTAGCTATATTCCCACTTTATAAATGACTTATGCAATTGGGTTAAACAGACTCCCACACAACATTTGTTGGTCAATTACCTCTTAAATTATGTACATTTCTGTAATTAGAAAATGTAATTCTGTTTATACACATAAAGCTTTTTTTTCTAAATCTGCGCTTAATATACCCGGAATGATGACTTTTATTTGTACACAGAAGCTAAATTGAAAAGAGTTTTCCTAATAAAAGTGTATGATTCTGTAATCAGCAAGACAACTTTATTTCCGTATGTGTGAGGTGTTCTCTGAATTATGGACTGAAGAGTCAATGGACGTACAATTTCTAGATGAGGAAATCTTGAAAGCCAAATGTATTCACTCAGCCAACAAAGACATCTGTATGTTTATCAAAAAAGCAAAGAATGGATGTTATAATGTTAATATTATCCTAAGGCTCAATTACTTGTGAATTTACTACAGTTCCAGTAAGAATGTTGAATTGTCAGGAAAAGGAATTCTTGCATGACATCTTAAAATACCCATAACATGAAATCACATTTTACAAAACTAATTGAACTTTGCCATGAAAACATTAACTAAAGATGTAAATATTTTTTCATTTGTTTTCCCAAGAAGACAAGGTGAAAATTAACCTGACAACAATGTGCATGATGTGTGTGATCGCTGTCACGGCCAAGATCTTATCTTTGGAGATGTCCTTGAAAAATTCACAAGGTGAAGTTTTGGCTTCTCAGGTTGTGCAAAAGCTGATGTTTCTCCGTTAATACCGATATGTTCACGCTGATTTTTATCTGATAGGTTAGTATTGTATTCTTATTGAGAACAGCCCTGAAACAAATGAAGAATAATCTCTATTGTGAATATAATTTAAACTTGTGCTCAACCACATTCATATTTGAATGTTTTGTCCCAGATTCACATTCAGACACAAATCACGGCCAATAGTATTTTTACTTCTTAAAGGTTAATTTTTTTCCCATAATTTCCTTTTATCCTATATTTGAGTTGGAAACTTCAGTATCTAAATCAGTTGTTAGAAGCTCAATCTTATCAAGTATTTTAAGGGTATTTTAAGGTGTCATGCAAGAAGTCCTCTTCCTGACAATTCAACATTCTTACTGGAATTGTAGTAAATTATTGTGCAGTTTCATTATCCCGCTATCCTTCCTCTCTGGTACATCAAGTTTTAGGGAGTGAAAAGAGAAAACGCAGTGAACTAGTCTTATCAGTCAATCTCTACTTAAGTGCAAATTAAAATTTATTTCATTGTAGTGCTGTAGGCAAGTCTTGTGTCTCTAAATCTTAACTTCTTAATAGACAGCCCTGCTAGAGGGGATGTGATAGGGGACCTAATGGTCCAACATGAGCTGATTGGTGATGTCAAGATTGGAGGCAGCCTGGGCTGTGGTGATCACGAACTGGTGGACTTTGCAGTCCTGAGTGATTTGGAGTAAGAGTAAAGTCAAGAACCTGAATTTTAAGAAAGCAAACTTCCAGCTGTTCAAGGAATTAGTAAGTAGGACTCCCTGAGGACCTGCCCTCAGGGTAATAATACAGGCTGGATGGTGGAGGGATTCAGTAGAAGCCCTGCTGAGAAGAACTTGGGGTACTGGTGAATGACAAGCTGGACATGACATGGCAACATGTGCTTGCAGCACAGAATGCCAAGAGCTGTATTTTGAGCTTTATCGAAAGAAATGTGACCAGCAGATCCAGGGAGGTGATTCTCCCTCTCTCTTGCACTCTGGTAAGACCCCAGCTGCAGTGCTGTGTCTGGCTTTGTAGCCCGCAACATAAGAAGGATATGGACCTGTTGGAGCAAGTCCAGAGCAGACCAGATTCTCTGAGGGCTGGAGCACCTGTATAATGAAGAAAGGCTGAGAGAGTTGAGCTTTTTCAGCCTGGAGAAGAGAAGGGTCTGGGAGACCTTAGAGCTCCTTCTGGTACCTGAAGGGATCTTACATGAAAGATGGGCCTGAACTATTGAGCAGGGCTTGTTAAGATAAGACATGGGGTAATGGTTTTAAACTGAGAGAGTAGAGTTAGATTAGATACAAGGAAGAAATTTCTTCCTATGAGATTTGTGAAGCACAGGCACAGGTTGCCCAGAGAGGTGGTAATACCCAAACCCCAGAAACATTCAAGGCCAAGTTGGACAGGGCTCTCAACAGCATCTAGCAGAAGATGTCTCTGCTCACTGCAGGGGGGGTCTCTCTAGATGATCTTTAAAGGTCCCTTCCAACCCAAAATATTCTGCGATTCTGTGAAATCACAATATCCTGACAGGTATGTCACTGAAACTAGTATCTAAGTCCCTTAAATTTCATTACTTTTTCATTGGAGAAACATGCTTAACTTACAAGGAGTTGCCAGCATGTTTAATGTGAATCTAAAAAGCTTTTATGTAAGTCTAAAGTATTGGATTGACTTTATTTTTCTCCCTCTTTTGGATTTGCCACTGACTTCCTTGCTGTGGGAAGTTTCTGCCCTCAAAGTAGGTGAATCCAGTCTATCCACCAAGGCTACCTATTTCCCTTGAGGGATGGAACATTGAGATGCTAAATCTGCCCTTCAGTTTATTCCTACCATCCTGACAGGGTCTCCCATACCCCTTTCTGCTCAAAGGCTATGTCATATATTGACACCAAAAATGATGAAACTTATTCTGGTCTCTTGTTGAATTTTATATTTATTTTTAGTTCTGTACCTATTTACATTTGTATTGACAGAAATATATTTAAGCAAATAAAAATATTACTTCTCAGCCTCAATTTTCATTGACTAATCAGATCAGTTTTTTTTAGCTTCTGCTCCAAAGTAGGCTTTCAATTACCATCAAAATCTAAAAAGGCCCTTGTACTTGTTCCAGTTCAGTTTATCTATTTGTAAAACAGTACTCTAATGATGGGGAGCTGCGTGCTAGCTTAAAAGGGGCCCGGAGGTCTAGCCACAGTCCCATCCACACTACAGCAGTCACACACTCACAAGTAAAGAAGGCTGATGGAGTTGAGCTCCTCATCCAAGGGAGCTTCCCTCTAAGCATGCAGTAGAGGATGCAAAGAAGTAGAGACGGGACTCTCCACGTGTGTTCCACACAGGTTTATGCCCGTGAAAAACAGGAAGAAAGAGCCAAACTGGAAGGAGGGTCCAGGGGCCTTATACTGGGTACAGATAGGCAGGAAGAGGGATCACAGCCAATGGGATCGGGGCAAGTAGGCGGGGTTGACAGCAAGGGAACCAATGGGAACAACACATAGGAGGGACTTAGGAAATGAGCCAATGGGGGTGTCGAGGTACAAAGAACTTTCTAGAACTGATACATATTAAAGAAACGAAATGAATATACATAACATCATACATAAAAGAGGGCGGGGAAAACATGAACCAAGGGGGAGAAAACATGCAAAAGGCAGAACAGGGGAATTGTGGGTTCTCACCGTGACTGAAAGTTACATGTTAAACTTGGGTTGCTAACCACCACAGCTGGTTGTCTGAGTTCTCCTCAGGAGACAGAGTGGCTGGAGTCACTTGCACCACCATGCTCTTAAGTGTATCTTAATTTCATCATTGCTTGAGCTGTATTAATGTTTCAAATTCTGTTGTAAAGTATCTTTTCTGTAGGAATACCAGTGATATAAAAGTAATAGGTAGGACATGCTTTTCCAAATAGACATTACATTATGTTCAGTCTTTATAACCATTTTTGCATTTCTTGGTAATTTTGTGTTATTTAACAGTCATTCTCCTCCATAGTTATATGACTGATGAGTTCTGAGCTTATAAAAATCTTGGAGTGTTTGCTCAGAGGTTGATCTTGCACATTGCATGTTTGAACTTAATTTCTATTCCAGGATTTTGCAGCATGAGCTATTTATTCTCTTGAAGATTGGAAATACCTATTAACTGCTTATTGCCTGCATATTATTTCAGGAGATTTGTACTTTTTGTTTCAAGGATCGGAAATGAAAATTTACAGTTTTATAAAGGTCTTCAGCTGCAGCCAGATATTCCCCTTTCACCTGTACCCACTGTGTTTCCTCATGTTTATTTTTAATTCTAATCCATATCATGTCCAACCTTGTGTGACACCATAAAATAGTGATCTGGACAACTGTAGTGTCATTAGTCTGACCTCAGCATAATGCAAGGATTTAAAAGAGATCTTGAAGGAAGAGATAATGAAGGCAGTTATGGGCTTGTTATAATTGCTGTGGGTGAAGGATATGCACCAGACAAGTTGTAATTAAAGAAACAGAGATAAAGAAAAAAGGGTAGAAAAGAACCAAGGATTTGCCAAAGATAGATTGTGTCTGAATAATCAAACAGCTTTAAGTGTGCTAACTGATTTTCTAAGAAATGCAGTAGATTAGATCTATCTGGGCTTCAAAAGTTTTATGAATCCTTTGTCTAGAAAATCGATTGTCATTTTTGGAGTCTGCTGCCATGAAATCCCCAAAGTAATAAGGTTAGAGCTACTTTTTTCTCCTGCCCTGGCTTCAGTGTGGTGGAAGAAGAAAATTATTCCAATTTTTGGCCTCCTTCTTCCAGAGAGGAAGGTTATGTCACTTGTCACTGCCACTTTGGGTATATATAGTGCCCAGAATCAGTTATTTCTGCTCATGAGTACACGCTCTCTGTACTGGGGAGCATTTTTGGGTAATAAATATATCAGATAATTGGAAGAAGTTACTAAGTAGTTTCTTGTTGCAAGGCATATTCGGAACAGGATCTTTGTATTGGAAAAAGCCCCAAACAGCTGCTGTGCACCCATCCACTCTTGTCCCAATCTTTTCTTATTTGTGTTAGTTCTCTTTGCTTCCTTCAACAGAAGAAAGAGTTGTGTAGCCAATGTCCCAAGTCCACCTTCGCTGATGAATCTCATTTTAGTTCACATTACTGAATCATAAGCAAAAAGTGAGAAAGGACTGCAGGAAGCTATGTAGTCTTTACTCAGCTGCTTATGGCACTGTCATTCTCTAGTATGGTTTTTCAAAGCTCCTGGTAGTGGAATCCATCTGTCTCCTCTGTGAAATATTTAAATTTTTATCTATGTTTATGGCTATGAAAAATTTATTTTAACATGGCATCCAAGTGTCCTCATTAATTCTTGTCCATTGATTTTTGGCCCTCTCCAGATGAATATATATAATAGTTTATTCCCTTCCTCTTTGTGGCAACCTTTTAATAGTTGCAGCTGTCTCCTCAACTGTCTGTAGTCTAGACTTGAGTGAGAGGTTTTCCTGTTTTTCACTGTGTATATTTCATCTCTTCTAAAATTTTGATTATTTTTTAGTGCTCTTCCATGGATTTTCTTAAGTAGAGTCACAAATTTTTTAAGGTGAGATGTCCCCGTCTTAACCCAGGACCTCAGCTGAGGCCTTAATCAGATTGTGTAGGGTAGAAGGTCTACTTTGACTTTATTTATTTCTAATACTACTTTTGTGCATGTCAGAAGAATTATGCTTTTTTCAAGCACAATACTACTGAAAATAAGTAAATAAAATACAGCTTGCTTATGATGGGACTTTTTCCCAAGCTTTCACAGAAATTTGCAAATACCACACTAGCAAAAATGACTAACATGAAATTGCATCTCTCAAATCCTTCAGATTTACCAAGGACCCCAAACCCTGTTGACAAATGCTATTTACAGAGTCCCAGCGATTTATTACTGTTATGTTATCCCTAATGTAAACTTAGAGAGACATAATGTAGTGTCAGACCTCACTAACTAACCTAGACTAAAGTAAGGTTAGTTGGTTCAACAATTCCCTACCTGCCACTTCCTTGATCAACATTACCATCAATAATTCTGTTTACTGGAATTAAAATACAAAATGGATTTCTACAAGAAATCATAGCAATATAGCATAACTTCCCAGTAGCAAATAAATTAAATAATTTTATTCAAATAAAACAAGCCCATACAGAAGGTGTGATGGGAAAGTGAAATACAGTGCTTTACAGGTCATAACTAAATATTTGTACTGTGGTCCCTTCCTGTTCAGCAGTACATGCTCCTGTTGAGATGGCTGAAGATGTAATAAGTCAAAGTTGTGTTCATGGATCGTTTATAAGCAGAAACAAAGGAGGAAAGCAAACAGATTCAAGAAAAGTCACGGTTGGTTTTTTTTTGAGGCTTTGAAAATCTTGTACTTTTTTCCAGAAGTTAAAACCAATAATTTATCTAGGGGAAGTTGTAAAATTTTTGTATTGTCAGGTGCTGTACTGGCCTAAGAAGACAGTTTCTCCTAATCCAAGTTATAATATAACAAGCTCTGTATTTTACTAGCTACAGAATTCTTGAAGTTTAGAATTTCTTCCTTCCTGTTTTATCCTTCCACAAATTCTCAACGAACTGTCAGGTGCATAGCAGCTTGTATGGCTCTCTGGTTCTTTTGTTGGCAATCCCCATCTTTGCTCCAAGAAGCAGTATCAGCTTTCCAACAGAAGCCAGTAAAAGTGGTTAAGTCAAGGACTGTCAAGTGCAATGTGACAGATGAGTTTCTTCTCATGAATTTTCCCCTGGGAGTTGGAGTGAATAAAGTTTGAGTAAAAAGAAAGCAGTCTGGAGTATCTGGGTCTGCAGCATGCAGACATCTATCTCCCTCTAGAACTCATTTTTTAAGCTCTTGGGGCTTGTTAATTTTATTGTCCTCACAGACACAATGTTGTTAATGTGGAAGAACTTAACAGAGTTGCTGAGAAATGGTATCTAGATGGTACACCAAAATATCTGAGTCACCCTTTTGACCTTTCCAAAAAGTTCCCCATCTGCAGGTTTCCCATTTAAGCAGCCAGAACCCTTGACACAGAGGACTTTGCAGGATCATTTAACTATGGTGCCTCTCCCCCACTGTAATTCCCTGGAATGTTAAGTGGCACTAGGGACAGAAGTTTTTTTTAGCCTCATCCTCTGAGATTAACTGCAATACACAGAGAATATTTGACTTCCACGAGCTCAGGATGCTACATATGATCAGGGAATGATGTCAGATACTTCTTGGGCTATTGAAGTAATGAGACTACAGTTTTTAAATAACCTAGTACACCAGACTACACTTAAATAACTGAAAAGAGAGCCATCCTTTTAAACAGTGTTTCAGTGTGAACCAGGCTATATATATATATATATATATAAAATTTCATATGAAGCTTCCCTGGCATATATTAGTGATTAAAGTATCTTTGTCTCTTAGAAGCAGTCATTAGGCTATTTATAAATGTCTACATTTAACAGAGAGTTTCTTTTTACTTCTTACAGATATTCTTTGTAGACTGCTATATTTTTCTTACTTTAAGAGCATTGATTTAAAGGGTCTCCCTTGCCAGCTGTGCACCTGTTTTCTTCAGGAATGCTGTGTGAGAAATAGAGTTGCTTTCTTGGTAAAAATATCTATCCCAGGGGTGCAGAGCCAATGCTGCCTATGCAGGCCCTGCATTGCATAGCCAGGCTAAATCCTTGGACAGTACTTGTATCAGGTAGCTATGGCATCACTGAGTTCCATTTTGCGACTAGGTTTTTCATCATCTTCAAACAAGGCAAAATACAATCTGAGACTGAACCTACTAAGTAAAGTCTATTCTGTAATAAGGTTGTACCAAAAAATGACAGGTGGTGTTTTACAAGGTGCTGAGCCCACTCCTGCCATAGTCTGTGGCTTTCTCTTCCCACTGTAATCTAAATTGAATATATTGATGTATTTATTAGCATTACACTGAAGAGCTGGGCTCCACTGAAATGCAGTTTCAATCTCAACTCACTTTTGATGGATGGGTTTTGTTTGTGAATAATTGTATTTATGATCCCAAGTCCTTAATAAACACTGCGTCTTCATTCATGGCCTCTTAATCTTTCATAAGATTGCATCTTAATGTGATTCTTCAGCCTTGTTCCTTATTATATTTTATTATATCTGCTGGATTGTATGTGTAATGGAAATAATTCAAAGGTGGTGAGCAAGTTTCAGATAATCCTTTGTTATCCAGTCTACAAGTTTGGATGGCAGCTGGAAATACGTAAGATCTTATTATACTCTTCAGTTCTTATAGCTGAGCTAAGGTAAATCCTTAAAGTGAAAATAAAATGCAGAAAATTACTACCAGACCGATAGAACAGTATAACCTCAGAAATTAGAATTTGTTTCTGAGTTCACTGTCTAGCAGTTACAAGAATTTCTCATATGGAAAAAGCATTTATTCTGTGTTGCTTTAATAACTTGCAAGACCCACTGCAGGGAGTTCATATACTCACTTCATATTAGAACTCTCAAAACTTGCTGTATAGTAATATGCTTATATTCTTCCCCCAAAGTAGATTAAGTAAATAAAACCTAAAACTTATTTCTTATATATTTCTCCAGCAAAACATAATGCTGGCAGTCTTGCTTGTTTGTCTGTATTAATACAGTCTGCCCTCACTGGGTAATGCTGATGAATAAATCACTAAATGTGTAATGGCATCTATTTACTCTGAATGGCAACATTTTAGTCCAGACAGAAAATGACCATTCATGGGTTTTTTTTCATTTTTTTCCTTCTCCTACTATCTGAAAATAAATTAATCGTATTGTGTGTAGCCATTATAGAAATATGTAAAATTACACCTCACAATATAGCAGTGATGTTTTCCAGTCTTTATGCGAAGATATTTAACTTCTAGTTTGCAAGTAAATTGCTTTTTTCACTTTGGTTGCATGGCGCCAGAATTGTAACAATTTTGTCAAAACAAGGCCTTTAATTACCACACCTTTGTGATAATAGGTTATTAATGTCCAGAAAATTCTTGAGAGATTACATGAGAAATTCAATAGAATAAAATGTTTGATCATCAGTAAAAAGTGAATGAAATGGATTCCAAATCTGATGGACCTGTCATAGGCAAAAAGTTATTAACTTGATTTTTATAGCTTTTGCTGGTCCTTACTGTACCAGTGATGAATGCATCTGCCATACCAAGTACTATTCTACAGGAATACAAAGAGGAAAAGAAGGTCTGTTTGATACTGCTTTCAAGTCTATTGAATTTATAGCAGTTGAAATGAATCCAGTGAGTCCTGAGCAACTCATTGTCTTGTAACTCTGTGCAAGTTTCTATTGTGTATGGCTGGTTTAATTCCTTACAATGAAGCACCATCATTCTTAATTTTAAAATAAGAATACTGAACAGTACATGATGCCAAATATTAAATTAATAACAACGCTAATGAATTTTCCTCTTTTTTTCTCTGGTTATGAATTGGCCAGAAAGAGATATGGCAGTGTAAGGTATCTGGCTGTACTCAATGATCTTAAAGGTCTTTTCCAACCTAGATGAGTAATCTATGATTCTGTGGTTTCATTATATGAAATTACTGTTCACAATATTTTAATAATTCTTGAATGGTATGAAAATGGTCTTTTATGAATATTTGCAACTCTTTTTTGGTTCGTATTATAGGATTAAATTCTGATCACAGACTTGTATGAGTATTAGATTTTGTGAACAACTAAGTTTACAATTTTTAATTTCCTATGATTATAAACATCAGTTCTGTAACGAACTAAAATACCCCCCAAATTGCTGAGTATTTGTAAGCAACTAGAAATACTATTCTTGATTTTTTGGAAGGACCATTCTGGTTTAATAGTATCTATAAGAAAGTTTAAGGTAATTTTCTCCCTGTCTTTTGCTTGTCATTTAGTTTTCATTTATAGTAAAAAGACCAAAAAGGGAGAACAGTTGCACTTTATAGTAAGTAAATTGTCCATGTTAAAATTCTGGTCTGTGTTGAGTAAACTAATTTATCCTTACAATATATCTATGTTTTTCCTTGCTATTGGTTCTAGTAAAACTTTTCATCCAGGAGTTTTAGAGGAATTTCTTTAAGGGAAATGGCAGGAAAGCAATGATGGAACAAATGGCCATTGTATTCACAGAATGTGTTGCTGTACCAATGTAAAGCTATACAAAACAAGGACATGTAACTCCACTAAGTCAAGATGCCAAGAGAACCCCACATGAAAACATGGAAAAACCCCCAAACTTTCATTAAGCATGATATTTGTTGCCTGTGTTACCTGCCTCATGCTATTTCATATCTTCTGGGAGCACACAGGGAGCATAAGTGAACTGGCATTATCCAAAATCTCATGCCGTTTGCGCACTGGGAAAAGAGCTGGAAGAACTTGTGCTTACACTGACAGGAACTTGTTCATAATGATGATTGACCATAAGTGAGTGGGGCTTGTTCATGCTTTTTCTTCTCAGCTTCAAAGCACCAATTCTTCCTTTGCTTTCAGGCTGTTTTTCAAACAGAAGTCAGAATTATCAAAAGTTTCAGTCTGGTGAAAAGTTGAGGCAAGTTGCTATGCCAGTGATATATATACAGTGGAAATGTTTAGGGACCTGAGGACAGAACTGATTATTAGAAGAGAGAAGAGTCTAATGGGTTGCAGAAAGGGACCTACCAGCTACCTTGATAGACTGACTAGGATTCCTGCTACATGAAAAATTTACAAGCATTGTCTTCCAGGACTACAGAAAAATTGGGAAAACTTTAATGAAATGCTGAAATAAGCAGAGGGTGATTGATATCCAGAGACTACCACTAAACCTTCTCCTTACAAAAGCAGCTCAAGTTTCCCTTGAAAGGACAGAAGAGAGTGGCTAACAACAGAAGTCTAGATTATTTACTGCCAATGGCTTCCTTAATTTATCTTCACTGTGAGTTTTATTCATGCCCCAAGGTTCTAGGAGATTGGTAGGTGTCCTAGAAGAGAGACTGCTGGTACCTGATGACTGAAGCAGTTAGAATGATGTTGAACTGATGAGTCCAGTAAAAGATAAACTCTGACAAGATGGGTATAAATAAAAGCAAGTGCATTTACGCAGCTCATTCACAAATTGCAGGTTATTTGCAGATAGTCATGCTTGTAAAATGGATGACTCTGGAATTACTGATAACGGTAAAGCCAATACTCTGAAACCAGCCAGGTTGATTTTCTTTATTCCTCCTCACACTTGTAAGATGGTTTTGAACACCTGATGGGTTGGAGAGTCAGATTTAGCAGGGGAACATGGCAGAGAAGGAGAAGTATATTAAATACCTTTAACTGAAACTGAACCTGCTTGCAGAAATGTAATGAACACCTTAATGATGAATGCATTTCATATAAACCAGGAAATTCCCCTCTCTCCAACTCATAACTTCCTAAGCAGTGTGCAGAGCTTCCTGTGCTTCACTCATGCCTATGGATTTTGGGGCCAGGCCAGCACAGAGGTGTCTCAGGGAATACAGCAGATCTTCTTTGCAGGGTGTTTCTGTTAACATCAGCTGGAGAAGGACAAGAATTGCCCACTCTAAGGTTTCTTTTAAACGCCTTTTGCACTGTGTATCTTGGTCAGGATCACAATAAAAGGAGGGGTCTTTAGAGTCATTTGTGTCTGTGTAGTGTTCTGGAGTTGACCTCTGCCTCCCAACTTGTGGAGGCTGGTGAGCCTGCTAGACAAGGAAAGAAAGGAGTCCTACGGTGGGATAAGTCCTAGGTCCCTTTCTACCTTATGGTGACTGAAAAAGCCTCCCCCAGAATGCTGTGTTCTGTTATGTTAATGTACCCCAGTTGTGCTCCCCTGGTTGGCTCTGTTGGCCGCTACACCCCTTGTTACCTGATACCCCCTCAGAGTTTCTCTACTGGTTCCCTTACCCTGGACCCCCCATTGTTCTGCCCCGACTTCTCTGGAAACTTGCATGAGTGCGGATGCATTAAAGCTCTCCCGTAGAACCCCATGTGAAGACCCTTCCTGCTCATTCATTGTCAGACTGCTTTTGCCAGCTGTCCGGTGTGTGTACGTGTGTGTGCAAGTGTGCTGGCTGCACCGAGCGGCTTCCTCCTTGGAGGTGCTTTTGGGAAGGTTGTGGCCCTTTACCATCTAATATCACCGTGACACCAACTGTCTGAATTTCCATTTCTGAACAACTTCTTAGTGTTCTTCATTTTGCTGTGCTGCTTCTGAAGTATTTGGCCTGCTCCTGGAATTGAAATTTGATGTCCTGGATGATGGTGCCAGAATAACTTTGTAATAGTATGTATTATTTCTTTTCCTTTTAAGGTGAGATCCTGGGAATTCCATGCATTTTTAAGGCTCTCGGACTTCTTTTTGACCATTTAGTAACATGCAAGACTCAAAACTGAGGTTAGCAGTGCATAGAAAATATGGAGTAGGCAAATGATGAGTGATGATGACTAGGCAAAACACTGATTAGTGTAGCACAAAGTAACTGAAAGGTGTAGGG
>NW_008240030.1:1068196-1073252 GCF_000691975.1 Corvus brachyrhynchos | reverse complement strand
GGAATAAAGAGGAAAGGTAAATAAGTTAGTGGTAGTATGTGGAGGGTAAATGATCTCTGAGAGTACCATGGAAAGACTTGTTGTGTTTCATTGGAATAATTCAGTACAGCAAAATTTCACATACTGGTCCTTTATGAGTGCTAATATACTTACGACAAAAGCATTCATCTTACTGAAAAGAGCACTGACTGATCCAAGTAGGGCTGTTCACATAAGCAAGATTTATCCACCAATCATCTTCTTTCCTTGAATAGTAATATTATACACTCTTAAGCCTGAGTAAATGTCAGCTGATGATACTTTTGTGGCTCCTTTTGGTAAATATTTCATTATGTATTCTAGATTCTGTTCCTTTTCTTGGAGGCTTCAGATGTTTTTTTATTTTGTTTTTTTGCTGCTGCTAGCTCTTGTGCTGTCTTTTTTAAAACTATGTTCAAAGAAAATAGTAATTTATTAAGAAAATTACCTGTACAAACAGACTTTGATGGCAGTAGCCATAAAGATAGTGACATTCGCAGGAAGAAACACTTTGCAAGCTGACAGACTATTTCAATAAAGCTCACATAGCATCTCAGTGAGAGAAAGGGTAGGGTTCTTTTTTTTCTTGTGTTTGCAGGGCTGAATTATTTAGACTACCTAATTTGAACCTTTAGATAATTAAGAACAGCTTTATATCATTAATGATTATATGCATGTTTAAGTGGTGCTTTCTCTTTTGAAACTATTGGCCATCTTTAATTAATACAGGGACAGCAGAGAGCACTTTGCTGACGTTTGACTAATCCACACAGAGCTGCAGTGGTATTCCAGGTAAACTACATCTTCAAGGCTATAGAGTTTGGTTTAGGACATAGTAGCACTTGGTAACAATTGATGCTCCAGTTTTGATTTCCAGCATCTATGTGATAGGGGTTTGGGAGGCAGGATTGCTCTTCTCTATAGTAATAGACCTTGGGATTTAGTATTAAAATAGTTTTTTTCTTCACTGAATTAGCAGCAATTAAGTGCCGATTTTTTATTATGGTAACCAGCTGACTCAAAAAGGTGTTTGTTTGATTTGTCTATGATCCAGTTTTGGTATTTTATCTCAGGCACAGAGATATTTTTACGGAATACATGTTTTACATAGAACCATGAGTTTATTTGACAAATGTTTGGTGTCCATCTATTGCTTCGCTGTTCCTGGGTTAAGAAGTTGAGTGAGAAATGTTCAAGTAACTCTGCTAGTTTAGTCTTCCTCATAATACTTTACTTTAAACTTCTTTAATTGTGACCAGTCTCTTGGGTTTTCTATTTCTTTCCCCTTGTTGAAGACTAATAGAAAAATCCAGGCTTCTATTCTTTCCATTTTTACTCAAAGGTATCAGAGAAATTAGGTAGACTCAGATCAGCTGAAACCACTGGAATTACTGCTACAACTCTTTTTAATGGATTGTGTACCTCATCCCACAGACTCACTTTCCTGAGTAATTCTATGCTAGGCAATACATCATTGGTGTTTTACACTACCAGTTTCTTATTAACATCCAATTTAAGAGTGATCCACACTTGGAGAATTTATTCTTTTCTTTTCAACATACATAAAGTACTTAGTGCAGAAGAGAACTTTTTTTTCCATCTGGAGCTGAGATGCTGAGAGTGCTAGTGTTGCTTGTAGGGCTTTATGCTTATAAAGCAAATCCAAAGTAAGCTAGGGCATTTTTCAAAATTTATTCTGGTTAAATTAAAAATTAAGCATTGGGTAAATTGCTTAATATAACATTATGTTTTCGATTAAATTAATTGTTGTCTTTGACTTCCAGATTTATGTTCCTACTAAGCATGACTAAGCCAAATTCTATTAGCTGAATGCTAGTGTCTTCAATTAATTTTAGGCTTTTGTAGCTTTGCATAGTGGTATTCTAAAGCTAGACTATTTGAAAAACTCCAGGGAATTTAAAATTTAAGGTCCTTAGTTTTGTTCCCTTTCAAAAGTCTATCATGCTTCAAACATTTGATGTAAAACAAGGACATCATGTGTATGAAGCACGAAGTTACTACCCACAAACAAAAAATTTAGATTATGATGTTATCTAGTTCACTTATCAATTGTACAAGGTACAAGTTTTTAATCTTCCACAACCTGAGCAGTACATATCATTAACTGTTAGAGTAGTGCTGGTTGTTGCTCACTGTCCCTCTTGAAAAAGCTGTGCTCTTACTACCTCCTGTGCTTTCCTTTCCTGTTAAACTTTCCACCTGTCTATAGTTACGGTAAAATGCAAAAGGAACTGTGCTGCTCTCTGTTAAATACCTTACTGCTGGTTTCCTGGGCTTTTGAACTGCCAAAGGCCAGTTGTGTCCTCACAGGTTCAATGGCTGGCAGTCACATGGGCCTCAATGCTGGAAGGCTCATTTGCCACGCAGCCCTTTTTGCCTGTGTGTAACAGCTTGGAAACGAGGTCTGCAAACTCTGCTCTCCTATTACACCTATACAAAATCAATAAACACAGAAAACAGAGTAAAACAAATTAATTTATCATCTGGAACACAGGGCAAGTCTATACTAATATTTAGGTTTAAACAGGAGGTCACCCTTGAGGTTTCCATGCCAAGTACTGCAGCAGTTTCCGTTGCAGATTTTGGCTTTGGAGCAAAGCCATCCATACTGTGACAGCCTGGCAAGGCCAGCCTGTGCAAACCTACAGCAATTGCTGCTCTCCTCTTCAGACACCCTGTAGGGCTGGAAGATGGAAGCGAGAAACTGGGATCATTCTGTACCAATCCTGTGTGAGAGATGTACAGTGTAACCATGATTCAGAGGAAAGAAGCTGTTTCAAAAGTTGACCTCCTGTCTAATAAATTAAGTAGTTTTACAGCCTTGAGAGGCCAGTGCCTTAGGGTAAAACTTGGAGATTTATAGTATTACAGGAAGGCAGATAGGAGCTGAATAAGGTTTCT
This sequence comes from Corvus brachyrhynchos, assembly GCF_000691975.1. NCBI lineage: Eukaryota > Metazoa > Chordata > Aves > Passeriformes > Corvidae > Corvus > Corvus brachyrhynchos. Next base: position 1,070,312 of record NW_008240030.1, on the reverse strand, counting down.
TAATGAAGCTTAAGGTCAACATAGTCAATGATGATACTTCCTTACAAGTATCAAATTTCATATTAGCTCCTTCTTTCCATGTTGTCTGTTCTTGGCTCCATGTTCAGATATATGGAAGATATTGTTGGCTATGGTTCTTCTGGAAGAGTGTAACATTGATATAAAAAGGTAGATTTTTCTTTAAAAAAACTTTTCTGATTATTGTGTTCATCTAAACCACTTCAGTGAAAACTAATGGTGTGCAAATTTCACAGAAAGTATTAAAGAGCTTAGAAGAATAATCAATAAATTTCAATTAAATGGAGTTTTGGTGGAGCTTTTGTCCATATGCTTTGAATGATGAGACCTATGATCATAAGTGTAATAACTGTATGCTTACAACATAAAGGTCAGTGGATTTTGATTGCTCTAATTGTCCTTTCATTGTTCAAGAATCTTAGATTCTTCCCTTCTGATAAATTCTCTTCACTAATTTTGACCTGGACTAATGTGGTAAGGTACTTAACTTTGTTAATTAAAGATACAATCCCATCACGATGCTTAAGGATGGTGCTGCCTATGACATTCCTTATTCTAAAGAACCAGACCAAGGTTTTTAACCAACTGCTCTCTAAATTCTGTGGCAAATTACTAGGTACTGAGCTGTAACAGAGTAGAAGACATAGACCTTGCCTGCATATCTGGACAGTAGGAATGCATAACAAGCCATATTGAGAAGGGAGTTTGCTTCTTAAAAGCAAAACTGTTGTCTAAATAGGGTAGGTTGTATTTTGCACTGTCTACTATTTCTTTCTAATCCCCTTGAATTACACGTCCCTCAACTCCTAAAATAATATTCTTTATCTGAGTTGATACTTCTGCCTCCAAATTATTTCACTGGCTTCCTTTGGGTAAGTCCTACCTGATGGTAGATTTACTGCCAGGTTCAATTCCTTATCTCTCTGTGTGAAGGCCCAGAACAAGTTGATCAGTTTTCACCTTGAACCTTTTTCATCCTTTATTCCTTTGCCACGTGTGCCTTATACCTGGAAGTGATTTGCTGTCTTATTGCACCAGTCTCTTGACATTCATCTCATTTAATCTCCTCAAGATTCAGTTCTGCCAACTTCCCCAAAATGGACCCAGGTGTAATCTTCTATTCAGGTTACTGACAGTAATGTGATCTCATTTCATGTTTTTACAGATCCAAGCACAATTAGGTTTCAGTCTTGCCTGGTGCCTTTGGACACCACAGAACACGTAACACACAGTAAGTGAGAGGATGGATATTTCTTCATTTTTTCCTCAATAACTCTTGCACTTCTGTTGCAGTGGGATCATAAACTAATGAGAAACACTAGATTACAAAATCCAAAATTGATTTTTTCCAACTGAAAAGGGATGCTTGTTTTATGAAAGCTCCATAAATTACCTTTAAATCCTTTTTAATTTATAAGAGACCTATGAATGGCCCACTACACTGCCTATGCATACAGCAGTATACAATACAAAATATCTATGACCTCACTCCATATGGCTAAAAATGAATGTTGCATCACAGGATGTTATTAGAGAATGAATTGAAAAGATTTCACTCTGCACTGTAGCGTATCCTGTGTTAGCAGTGTTTGTAGGGCCTAAGTACGGTTTAATACTTTTTCCTGGGAACCACTTCGGGCCAGATGGTAGCTGGACACAGGCGTAGCCTCTCCCCCAAGTAATCAATTGGAAAGGCCCAGAGACCTGGTGTGTTTCAGGGTCCTTCACCAGCACTGGTGGCTTCTCTGTGAGCTTAGCTTGGGTTGAATTTGAGAAGTGGCGGAGTACTGGGGGGTCAGGCTCTGATGATGTACCATTTAGGAAGTTAATGACATAGAGAGCCTTACAGAGTCTTTCAACAGGAGACAAGATTTCTGTTTCTCTCCGTTGCTGGTTGAGGACCCTTTTGAGGGTTTGGTGGGTCCTTTCTACGATGGATTGTCCTGTGGGATTGCTAGGTATGCCTGTCTTGTGTTTTATTCCCCATTGGTTGAAGAAATCTTTTAACTTGTGAGAGGTGTAGGCAGGCCCATTATCTGTTTTGATTTCTTCAGGGACTCCCAGGGTGGCGAAGGCAAGGAGAAAATGCTTGATGACG
>NW_008240030.1:1023214-1066476 GCF_000691975.1 Corvus brachyrhynchos | reverse complement strand
GGTGAGGTGTTGGGGTCCCTCCCCTGCCGTGTAGCCCTGGCAGAGGGGCCCTGAGGGCACAGACACGGGGTTTCCCTGCCCCTGCTCAGCCTCGTTCCCATTGGTTGGTTTGTTCCCTGCGCGGGCAGAAGGACCCTTGGTCCCGTGACTGGAACAGTTCCTGAGCACAGCCCCGGCCATGCGGCTGGAGAAAAAAACATCTCTCTGAAACAGCTATCAAGAATCTGTCTGTCCGTATATATTTCCTTTCCACGGGACTCCTGGTGTGATATCTGCATGTTGCAGGATCCCCACTGCAACAGTATCCCAATGGTTTCTTTCCAGAGTAAATTTTTTGGCAAATATGCCTTCATGTTGCTGCAAAATATAATAGATGTTTTTGCAAAATTAAGAGCTTAATAGCCCTTTCGTGTGTGTGTGCATTTGTTTTTTGTTGGGTTTTTGGGGGGTTGTGGGGGGGGTTGTGGGATTTTTTGCATTTTTGTGTGTGTGTTGGTTTTGTTTGGGGTTTTTTTTTGAGGGACAGAGTGGTGGTGTGTAGTTTGGATTTTTTTGCTAAATCCTTTAGTTCTCCTCCCTTAGCCTTTCTGAAGTTCTTAAAAGGTCTTGTCTTTAGTAAGCTTGTCTTTTTTTTTTTCAAATTCCATCACCTTACCGTAATAATCTTCTGGGATGATTGCTCCGCTTGCAAATATAAGATACCTATTGTCTGTGAACTGAAGTATTTACAAGGGAGACTACTGACTGCTTATGAGAGTTGAGTTCTATAATAAAAGCTATGTGAGAAAAGTAACAGCCATGCATCTTTCAATAGGTCAGTTGTTTTCTGTTCATTAGTGTATCTCTGCTGGTAACTTCTGAGAAAACACTGGAACCCTGTGAGTCTCTTCAAACACCTCACAAATCAGCCTTGCAGTTTTTAATGCTTCCTCTTTTCCCCACAAATGCGAACTTCCCCATAATTTTTCTCTACAAGTTTTCTTAAGTCACATTTGCATGCAGCCTAGTATGAGATTGTTTTCAGTATAAGGTAAACTTATTATTCTGTGGAGCTGTGTTGAGGAAATGGTGCAATTTAAATCTGTTGGAAGAATAGGCTTACAGAAAGGAGGAAATACTTAAAAACAGTATGTGCATATAACATAGACAAATAGATGCACACTGGTATGTGTAATGAGCGCTGTAATTTTTCTTGGGCTGCCAAATCAAGATTACATGATACTTCGAAATATAATGCATGAAAGTCAGGAGTTGTGGGGTTTTCTCTACTTTTTTTGAGGGGTTTTTTTTGGGGGGGGAGGAGGGAGAGGGATTTTTATTTGTTTGTTTGTTTGTTTTTTATGGCAGGCCATATAATCAGTTAACCAAGTGATGTAGTAAGTTTTAATATATCCTCAAAATAATGATCTCACCTGAGCTGGAGTTAGTGCTACTTAGGGAAATTGCTGGTTATCATCAACATGTGAAGAAACAGAAGCTGTTAGAAAGTACCTGCCTCCTAAGAGCAAAAAGATACCAATAACCGATTAAGCTCATCAGAGTACTACTCAGAAGCTTCAGTTTAAGGGAGTTATAAAGTATGTCCTTGTGACACAGCAGAAAAAGAGAGGGTGCCATTTTGGAGGGGATATAGGTAGGGACAAAAGACCTCATCTGCTTTATCAGCACGTCCACAGATGTTGATGGAGCTTAGAGCTGCTGTTTACAGAAACATTCTGGTTTAAACCAGTTTTCAGGTACCTGACAGATGTCTAGGATTCTATTTAAACCATGTGCATTTCCTAAAGAAGGAAACCTGCCAAGATATGAGACTATTTCAGTTAACTATGTGTCTGATGTCAAGGGGTGATTTAAACAACAGCAATATGATTGCCTACACTATTCACACAGGTTGTGGGGTTGGGGGGATGTCAGTTTGGGGCTTTTGTTCTTGGCAGGGTGGTTTGTATCTCTTCCAAAGTTTCCATTTATTTTCTAAAATCTGTTGTGGAGATATAGAGACAGGGCTAAATAATAGTGTTAACTGCTATTAAAAGAAGAGCACAACAAGACAGTTCTAATGTATTTTTATATATTTCTATCAATTTTGTGATTTCAGTATGTCAGACATGCACTCTATTGCAAACATTACCCTCTCTTTGCAGCACATTGCAAACTGTTTCAGGTATTAAGCAGCACAGGATTCAGGCTGTGTTTGTTTTGTTACAAAGACATATTCCATATTCCTTTGTGTAACACCAGTGCCTCATCTAATGAAAAATAATGGCTTATTTATTTTTAATTATTATTCCAATTTGCTTCTGGAATAATCCAGCTGTAAAAGAGAAGCACATCACTCATGTGCTAACCAGTATTTTCTGACTTGGTCTCTTTCATTGTATTCTATCCTTCTTCCTTTTGACTTATATAAACACCTGTTTTGCTAAACTCCTACAGTCTCCAAAGATCTTAGCATTTGATATGGTTGATTATAACATTCTGTTGGTTAAATTAGCCTCCTAAGGTTTGATGGTTCAGATCTGAAATGGATCACTACATATACAAATCTAATATGCTAAAGAGAAAATAGAACAGTTATATCAGGGACTTTCCCATTTATATTCTTTTATAATAGCGGAACTGGTGAAAGTGCTTAATGTAATTTTCTCAAATATGTCTGTATTTGTATAGTTTTTAATCTTAATTTTTTTGCTGTGATATCCATCTGTTTATTAATTGCACAAGTGCCAATGTGCTGGTGATTTTATGAAGAGAAAGGGGGGAAGATGGAAATACCCATTAAAAAGTAGTTAAGGAATTCCCTGTTTATTTCTTCTAGTCTAAAAATGTAGTTATTTTGGAAGCATGACTGTTTACCGTTGCTTAAAAACATTGAAGTTGAAAGATTTGCAGACTGAAATTCTCTCTCTCTATGACATCAGTAAGGTCATTGTCAGCAGGGCTCATTTCACTCATGTTGTTCTGCTAACACACCCTCATCTGTCTGGGGGGACCTAAACTAATCACAGCTTTTCTGTTGAGGCTGCTGGCACGGCTTTGGGTTGCTGCTATTGCTCTCCTGGTTTCCTGATTTGGACATTCTCTTGCTATAATAAAGTCATTAAAAAGACAATATTCATTAAGTTTCTTCATAAATACTTACTATTGTAGACCTAGAGATACCACTGTGAAGTTAATCCATGTCTTGGTCCATGTTGCAAGGCGCTGGTGGCAGGAGACACGCTGAGTTACTGGATTCAGCAGCTTTAGGGCTTCTCTATTTTATGCTGTCATTTCAAGCCTCAACCTGTTGAGAACATGCAGAAACTTTATTTGCTCTGCTGCTGATTTGCCTTCATCCTGAAGGTGAAGGATTTAGGTCTAGGAGCAGTTGATCTAGATGACTGCTCACATAATACATGATTTTTCACTGAAATATATGTGACCCTGTTGTGGTTTAACACTGGCCAAATGCCAGGCACCCACGGCAGGTGCTCACTTTCACAGCTGGGCAGAGGAGAGAAAAAATTTAATGAAGTCTTCATGAGTTGAGATAAGGACTGGGAGAAAACACTCCGAAGGCAAAACAGGCTCAACTTAGAAGTATAAAGTGAATTTATTGCTAACAAAATCAGATGAGGATAATGAGAAGTAAAATAAGCCCTTAAAAACACCTTTTCTTCCCCCAACCCCTCCCTCCTTCCCACTGACAGCGCAGGAGACAGGGAATGGGGGTTTTGGTCAGTTCGTCACCTGAGATCTTCCACTGCTCAGGGAGAGAAGTCCTTCCCCTGTGAGACCGTGGGGTCCCTTCCCACAGGAGACAGTTCTCTGTGAACTTCTCCAGTGTGGCTCCAATCTCACGAGCAGCAGTCCTGCCAAAACTGCTGCAATGTGAGTCCCTCCCAGGGGCACACAGTCCTCCCAAAACTGCTGTGGTGTGGGTCACTCTTCCACGGGGTGCAGTGCTCCAAGGACAGGCTGCTCCAGCCTGGGAGCAGGGGCCCTCTCTCTCCACCAGGTCTCCCACTGGATCACAGCCTCCTCCAGGCATCCACCTGCTCAGGCGTGGGCACCTCCCCCACGGGCTGTGGGTGGATCTCTGCATCCTGCTCGGATGCCCATGGGCTGCAGGGGCACGGCCTGCTCACATCCTCCCCTTCTCTTTATCTAATTCAAACTGTGCCCCCACTTTGTTTCAATTTTTTTTTCTTAAAAATGTTATCACAGAGGCATTACCGTCATCTCTAATTGGGCCAGCCTTGGCCAGTGGCATGTCCATCTTCAGAGGCAGCAGGGACTGGCTCTGCTGGACATGGTGGAAGCTTCCAGCAGCTTCTCACAGAAGCCACCTCTGTGGCCCCCCTGCTACCAAAAACCAGGCCGTGCAAAACAAACACAAACCCGTACCTCCCAAGATTATATGATGTGTGCCATTTCTTCTGCACTGTCCCTTTGCAAAGAGATGATAAAACTCAAACAGAATTGACTGCTTCGTGATTTCCCACGTGATGAATGTGTGTATGTGAGGAAGAGGTGGCTGTTCTGTGGAGTTACATTGTCTGTTCACTTCTTGTTTACTAAATGGGGAGGTATGGAAGGAAATTGAGAAATTGCAACATGGTTCTGAAGTGTTAAGGATTTATTTCAACTGAAATAGCTCCTTCATTTTAGCATAACTTATTTTTAATTATTGAAATGTTCTCTAGTTTTCAAATGTAAGTGTTTTATGTACTTTTGGTCTCATTTTACTCATTTCTGAAGTGAGCTATACATCCCCATAAGCTGATGAAACCCTATAACCAACACCATGCCTCTGTATTTTATCCTTTTAGGTATTTATTTTATTGTTACTGCAACCATCTCGTTTTTACTTTTAGAGCTAGCCCTTAGTTCTGAGGGTAGCTTTTTTCTTCTTTAAAAAAAGTAAAGTATTTCATAGTCATTATTGTACAACTACTTTTGTAAGTCAAAGCTCACCAGAAGCTTCTGTGTATGTGGTACTGGCTATACACTTTTCATCAGGAACTGCTCTTCTTCCTATGGGTTCTCTGGCTAGTAGAGTCATTAAAAAAATAATAAATGTTGAAGAAAAATTCTTACTTGTTGTGTAAAAATAATATGTTACACAATAATATCTGACATTTATGTTGTTTACCTGGAGATATATTTACTGCCTTCACAGCCTCTCTAACATTCCTTCACATTTGCTTGTTTCTGTACTATTTTGATAAGGTATTTCAGTAACACAAAATTTCTTATTTGAGCACTAATTGGCCTCACATGTGTACTGTATTTTGATACATTCACTTATTTACATTATTTGACAATAGACAATAATAGTTCTTTAACTTTTGTTTGTCATACTCCTCTGTTGGCATGACTGTGCTTTCAGTGGTACTTACTTTTAAAGTATTTTCTGACATTATTGCCCTTTTTTGTTATAATCTTTCCACTAAACTACTGGTGTACTTTTTCCATTTTAGACTCCTAACATTTGTGTTAGATATGCTTGGTTTTGAGTTAGATTCATATTTTTGCATGTCTTGCTTAATTAAAATCAGTTAAGAAGTATATTCTTCATTATTTCCTACAGTAGTTGGCATATTCTATTTGCTTGTTTTCAGAGACGGACTTTTTATCACTTCATTTCTAGAAAAATACCTCATCTTCAACTTACGTGCTCCACCTACCAACTCTTCCAGTCTCTCCTATCTTCCATCTTTATAAAAAAGCAAAACAAAGAAACCCACATCTTCTCTAATCTATTAAATGCTAGTCCTGCATTTTGGCAGACTGCTCCTTTTATTTGTTCTTTTCTGTTGCAGAGTTTTATATATTTTATCTGTTAGTATTGAAGTGAGACAGTACCACATTTAATAAGCCTGAACTTAATCCCTGATATTTAAGGAATCGTGGCGGGGCTGATTATTTCTGTGTGCAGCATCAGTTGCAAGTTAACCTCACAAGGAATCCTTGTATGCTGAGGTACCTGCTTGTGACTTCATTTTACTGCTGGGAATCAGGAATCAGTGTACTTTAATATTGGGTCTGACAGTGACTCTGGGTCCTAATAATTCAGTGTTTCAGATCTAGATCGTTAATAGTGCCCTTGCTAGCCAGTGTGTTGGGACAGTGTCTACCCTGAGTCATTTTCAACTGCAGCTGGATGAAATATAGCTTAACTTCAAACAAGAGAGAGGCTGATTTACAGCAGGCAGAAGTGTAGCTCTACATTTCAAATGTATTTTCAATACTGAGGTTTTCATAACTGAATGCCTATATTTTTCCAGGCCTCCTTGAATGTGCAGAGTCTACAAAAATTCAGATCATACAAATTGCAGTACCAGAGAAAATTGTTCCAGCTGCCTGCTCATTCATTCATTCAACTTAGTCATCCAAAACACACAAGGAAGATTGTATAGGTGCCATAAGTATCCTTATTTTTCAAGGCTATATTCTGCCTGGTCTTTGACAGATGTTTTATGACAGTTGCTTGCACTGTCCATAAATACAGAAACCAGTAGCTCCTAGTTTCTCTTCTGGGCCTTTGTGGGAGCCTGTGTGCATCACTGCCCCTGGAAGAATGGCCATCTCCCAGTGCATCTCAGTTTGTCTCCTTTAAGTCATTACAAGGGTATCTCTTCAGGGAATTATGTGGACACCTGAAAGAAAAAAGGAGAGAGAATATTCTGTGGTACGTATTGCAGCTACAATCTGCCTCAACTTTGTGCTACAATGAGCTAGCTAGATTAGAAACTGAAACAATAATAAAGAAAAAATGAGAGAGGAGGAACAAAAGGCAACTAATATAAGCCAGAACTAGTGGAGAAGTAAACCTAAAAAAAAGGACTGTTTTGATGAAAAGTAAAGAAAGGAGAAAATATATGTCAGAAAGAAGTGACATACAAGACATATATCTGTCACTTTAGTAGCTGGATTTCCCATAAACTTCCATTGAGATCCGATTAGCTCTGCAGGGAGCAATATAAGTGGGAAAGCATTAGATGTAACTGAACTTGTGATAAATCCTCCTGTAGCCAAGCATTAGTCAGACATATACTGATCTAATAACAAGTCATGATTACAGTTTAATCCTGACTGGTACTTTTAGAATTATGGATAAAACTGATCGTTTATTGTTGACTTTTAAAATTCCCCAAGGTAACAGTATGGGGTTCTCCTTAACTAAAGGAATTATTCAGATTGAGGCTGAAGGCATATAACTGCACACATTAACTAGGATCATTAATATTGTCACAGAGGTGTATGTGAACAACTTCTAAACCAGGTACTAGTCACATCCCATGTAGTAAATTACTAAGCACCTTACTTAATGTTTTTAAATCTATGATACTAAGTTTTAAAACTTCAGCTGGCTTTCTGATTTTCAGTTTGGAAGAATCCTTTTTGCCCCACCTTTCCAGGTGTGATAGGTGTTGCTCAAAGGCTTCATTCTTCCAGTGCCTGAAAGTAGAAATGCAATATAAGAACATCTCTGATGTTCTTCATGATGTTGGGTGTGATGAACAAGAGAAAGTAATAATTTATATTCATGGTTGTTATTACACCTGACAAAATGTGCTGCTGGTCGTTAGAGATAAGATTTTTTCTTTTCCTGTCTTGCATGTGGTATCTAGAGTACATCTCTGTGATTCATTGTGGTTAGGATCTGTCATTTTTTGTTGGTTGCCAAAACAGAAAATAAGGGAGCCCTTTTTCTTGAAAATTGAGATTTAATTACCCAGTTGTCTCTCACAAAAAGTACTTTTTGAATTAAAAATCACAGTTTTCTTATAAAGCTCTTAATTTTAATTTCTTTTAACAAAAAATTTAGCACTTTTAAAAAAAATGTAGGATAAACTACTTCTTCTTGAGTGACTTTGCATACTTTTAAGCTTTAAGATTTAACTATATTTATTTTGTACTGTAAACGGCCACTATTGTTGAACACTTCTTGTGCATGTGTTTGATTTCCACATGGGTTGCATGCAGTTTATATGTTAAGATCATAAGGACACTTAGCTGATAGATGGAGTAGGTAGTTCTCTTTGCAGCTCTGTTTTGGGTCAAGAAAGAGCTGCTAGTGAGTTTTTGGGGAAAGAGACTGGAAGTGATGAATCCAAGTTGTAAAAGACGAGTGAGAAAGAGGAATCTGTTCTGGTGTGGGCACTGAAAGTGCAGACAGAAAAGCCTTGAACAGTCTGTCAGTTCAAGTTCAGCACTTGGTTATTGTTATATAAACGCAATAAAAATATCTTACCAACTCATTCGTGCAAAAGTACAGACAGCCTGTAATCCTGATTAGTACTGCAAGAACCTCTTGCATGATCCTAGAAAAGAGCCTAGTAGAGTTTGGTGCACATTACTTGCCAGGTTGGGGCAGAGTAGGTCCAACCACAGTGGTGCAGTATCTTGTATAACCAAAGCTTCCTAACCTGGAAGGAGACATGAGGGCCTGAGGTCACCCATCTGGATGACCCAGTCACCTGGAGGAGGGATCTCTGGCTGGTACAACCATGCCATTTTCACCCAGGATGTGCCATGTCTCTATAACCCCAGTAGGTTGTGTGATTTCTTTGATCCTACTTGGCACCTGGGAAATAACTGACATGCGCACAATGAATCTGACCCATGGGATCCAGACGAGCTGAGAAATCAGATGAACTCCTGTTTCATGTCACTTTGTCAGCAGAATTACACTGACCTTAGAAAAGTAAATCCTAATTTAAAATTATGTAACTGGCAAATTGAACTGCACCTACTGCAGTGATGAATGTAGGTGGTTTTTTTCCATAGAGGCATAAAAATGGATATTTATCTCTGATGGCAAGTGTACAGACTATTACTATATTTATTTAATTTCCAAGTGAGGTGGCTTTCTTGCTGTCTCCTAAGGTAGTCTGTTTTCTGCATAAACATTGTTTAATAACAGAATAACAGACCATCACCCCAAATTCTGTACTTTTGTGTTAATCAGTGAAGTATTTTTTAAGATGTGTGTGACAACAATTGTGTTGCTACAAATGTGAATACATAGAGAGCATAAGGCAATTTTTTAAGGTATACATTTATCTTAAAATCTCTTTGGTGAATAAAAACAAAGCAAAGGGACCTTGAGCCTCCCTCGTATTGAGGTGATCCATATGTTGCATCCTTTAAGACATTTGTCACTGTCTGGTGAAATGACCCTGTATATCAAAGAAAAGATTTATTTTCAGACATTTTTTCATTGCCATAGTTTTGAAAGATGGAAAAAATTTGAAGTCCTGAGAATTATAATGTTAGCCTAACTGTTGAGCAAAATTATTTCATTTATTCTACTGTGAAGTAACCAGGATTCTGATTTTGTGTGATGCTTTACATTCAGCTGTAATGTGCCTTGTTCCAAAATAGCTGTAATAAGTGTGCAAATATCTATCAAGGAGATGAGAGTAATTAGAACTAAAAGCCTATGTAGGAAAACCCAATTCTGTATATAAATACATAGATCCTAGAGTGCTGATAAGCTGCACCTGAACAACCTCTCCTGAATGTTCCACCAAGTTCAGGGTAGCAGATGATACCGTATTTCTGGGAAGCCAGGTGTTCTGTAGCACTACTCAGGGAACCCATTTAGGTGTGAAGGTATCATAAACATTACTCCAGCAGTGGGCTTCTAGTGATAAAATTTCTCCTTTAATAACCAAGGATAATCTTCCTGTCAGAGAAAAAATCTGTTGTCAGACATTTCTTTTAGCAACAAGATAAGTTATAATTATGTGGGTTTTGTCTGAACTTTATCCTTCTGATAAACCAGTGGTTTATCCTATAGTTTTTGGAGATTCCTCTTTTGAGCAGTATTTTAAGGAATGTTGTAGTAGGATACAATTTTGTTCTTTTCTTATATATTTTAGGAATTTAGGAATTATTTTAGGTAATCAAGGTTTGGTTTTTTTCAATGAATGAAGCAAATACTAAAAGAGTTGCCGTGAGAACAGATGTGCTCCTATTAATTTTCTAGGCACTTCCAGGAAACAGCTATCATAGGGAGGATTTGACTTGTCATCTGGAGCAAGTTGCCTTGCTATGTATTCCTATCTGTAGATATAGCATAAAGAAACGATAATAATTTAGATTAGGCATGTAACTTTTAGACAACTAAAGCTGAGCCTGATTCTAATTGTTGATTTAAGAGTCATTCTTGTTCAGAACCCTTGATTTCTTTCAATTGGATGTGATAGAAATCTTTTTAAATCAGCCTCTTTTCATGTTCTTGTTTCAGCAGCTGAAGAGCTGCTATTTGTCAATCCCTTTCACTAGTGGTGTCAGTATAAATTCTTTTATGCCTATATTGATGCTGTCAGATGGAGGTAGCTGGCAGACTCATTGGTTTGGGGATGCTAAAACTTCATGTGGGAACAATAGAAAGCAGGGATTTTCAGGGAAGAGAAATCCACCAAGGGTTTCTATATGTGTGCAGAGATGATCTGTTGATCTGGAAACAGTGAAAGTATTTGAAATACAGTGTGATTTCCTTGTTCTGAAGTCCTGCCCTAGCATCCTCTTTTGGCACTTGGATCCTGGAATAAAGGATCTTTTGTTATGTAGCACTGTGGCATATTCATGTTTTTAAAGAAATCTGACCTTTAAACATAAGAATTAACAGCTCTAGACATGACTATTGGTCCAGTAAGGACAAAAAAGTGAAGGCCTGAATTTTTTACCTGAGAGAACTGATTCCCAGAGGATTTGGGGAGATCAATTCTTAACAGATTCATAAGGAAATAAATTACAAGGGAAATGTTTGTTCCTTTTGCATAGGCTGCAAGCCCCACTCAAGCCATCTGTTGATAAATTGCCTTCTGAGAAATGCTCTTTATAATTCTCTGTCCTGCAGCCTAGGTATATTCCCTTTTCAAAGGGCTGACCTCATTGGGGCCTTTGTGGAAAGCATAGGACAGTGTGGGAAATGACTGGATAGGTAGTAAGTTGGTTTCCCCTTTACTTGGAATCATAGATCAAAGGCTTCTGTAATTTTCACAGGTAGAAATAGTTTGCTAGTACAGAGATCCAGCTAATTAGATTAAGCTGGTTCTTCTCAGCGTGCACACCCAAACACAGTGCACACAGTCCTACAGACGTACCCCCATATCCAGCACGCAGGCATGGATTATGTCCTATCCTGTTGTTTTCTCTTAAGTGTTTAGAGGCTGAAATTATATATAGAGGGCAGTTTGTCTTTCTTGTTTATAGAGAGGTGCTAAATATTTTAATGGATCTCTGTGTTTTGCAGACTCCTTTTTGAAACATTGTAGAAAAAAACCTAGTACATATTGTTGAAATGACAGAGTTTCAAAACTGTTTTTATTCTATGTGCATGCAGTTCACAAGCATAAAATAGAAACAAGTTTAACAAATATGACTTTATATATCAGCTATGAAAATGTGTTTAAATGCTCTTGGTGACTTAATAGATAAAATAAGTGGTTCTTAAATCCATCAGTCTCCTTTCAAAATCCTTGCTGTTATAATTGTATTACTAAAAGTAGTGGCTATATATCCCTGGTGTGGATTTAAAATATCCGTAGTGTTTACTTAGAGGTTATTAATGCACTTCTCTTTAAGCTTCTGATTTTTCTAGCTCTCAACAGTTCAGGTGGGCTTTCATTATGTCCACAGAGCAATACTGTTCAGGTCAGGTGTTTTGGGTGATCTGGTTTGGTGTATTGTACACAAGGTAAAGGTATAAACAAGGTATTCATGTGCCTCTTGGAGAGAAGTCAACAACAGTGAAAAAGCAGAGGAAGATATTAAAAGAATGCATGGTGCTCTCAGCCTACCACCATCACCTCATTTGAAATTGTTGCTATGAGGGACACCTTTAGTAGGGTTTTTGCAGACAAATCTCTACTTAAAGGGATTCCTTAGGTACCTTAATTTAAAAATCTTAAGAAACAGATAAATGCATGGAGATCTGTTATTTGATATTAAATATGCTGGATAAACAAAGATGTGATGTACTCAAAACTAATCTTAGAATTGGTAGCTAAGATACCTCAAGCATCCAACAGTAGTGCTCACTGCAGATAAAACACTGCAATGTCTGGTGCTGGTGATTTTTAAGGTCGTTTGTAAAGTTATGTACATTTGCTTGTACAACAGTTGTCATAGGTGGCTTTTAGCTAAAGTTATAGCATCATCTTGGTCATCATCAAAGAGGGAGTTGAATTCAGGGTTTGTTTTTTTTTTTTTCAGAGAAAAAAGTACTGGCCACTGTCAACTATGCACACTATTCCAGTATTACATATTTCTTGTCTTGTCCATAGCAGAGAATATTCATCCTAAACCTCAACCCTTTCCTAGCAGCCAGTTTCCCTGGTAACAAAGCCAATGATACACTGTGAATTAGACCAGGGTAACTATGGAGCCATACTACTGACTTAATTTGAGGCTAAATTCTGATGCACCTGGAAATAGAACCGGCATTAGTAGCATTACATGATCTCTTATTGGAGTCTTTTTTCGCCTCAGGTAACTGATCCATGACCAGTGAACCAAATAAAGCCCCACCCCACACTTTGCCTCCTACTGTCTTCAGACCCCTGGCTGTCTTCTCTGTCAAATGTTTAAAATGCAAGGCATATCCAGTGATATGAAAAGATTTGTCTATGTTCCTGAATCATTGCCATGTTGCCCCAGGATAAGGCTTTTTAGCATGTCTGAAAAAGGGTGTGTGTCTCTTCTGCTAACTAGGACATGTTAGATGAAGATTTCTCTCAGAAGTATCTTAATTCCCTTCCATATTTTTTCTGGAGAGCCAATTCCCACATAATCCTATTGAAATTGGATTTATATTGAACTAAAGTTAAATTAAGGCATATCTACCAGTGATAGTTAACAAAATTTCAGTGAGGATTACAGCACCAAAATTTGAGAGATGAACAAATAATGTCCTCTTGCCGCGTTACCACCTGGATGCTTACCTAGGCTTCAGGCATGCCTTGCAACTGCCCTTGCCATATGTCCATATAATGCCTTTATTTAATTCCCTATCCCTTACATATATAGAAGGTAGTCTTTCATTTCTTACCCTCCATTCTCTCAGCTCTGAATTGGAGGAACATTGGTTCAGCTCTTCATTTTATGATTCTTTGCTTGCTTTTTCACCTGCTTTTTGTAGCAGCGGAATACTATTTAGCTTCATGTCAGCCAGTGCTGAATTGAAAGTTGCTCTATTCAATCCAGGATGCTCAAGAAAGAGTAGGCAGGTAGTAAAGCAGCTTGAGTTTGCTCACTTCAGCTTGTAATCTGTGGCTGCTTTTTCATGATGCTGCTAATTCAGACATCAGCACTAGAGCATCGCTTCATGTGGGTTTTTGATAGGCCAACTATTTGGAGTTTGCAGTACTGTTTAAGTCAATTTTGTTGTACAAATCTTCAAGTTCTATCTTGACTCAACACTGTGCTCAGTAAAAGCTGAAATTAGAAATACGTGTAATTAAAACATCATCATTGTCATGTAAATTGCTGCCCATCTGAATCAGGCTGAAGAGCACAATGCATTGACATGCAGAGACAGAGTTTCAGACTCTGCAAGTTCAAACATTTCTATGTATTTCTGTGTCAGATACACTCATTTGGTTGCTTAAAGTTTGCTTCTCCACACTATAACAGCTGGAGACTTGCTTTGCTTTAAAGAACATAAAATAACTGGAAGAAGTATCTGGAGCTGACACACACACACATGAAATTCTGCCATGCTCTCAAGGCACCAGGCCAACACCAGAATGGCTGCCACAGCATCTCAGTGCCCTGACTCTTCTGCTGCTTGCCAAAATTAGGCTTGCATGAGTGCCAACATCTGGTGCAAGCCATACTGTACTTTGGATCTGTGCCCTGCCACCACCTGGAAGAAAGACTATAAATTAAAGTCTGGAACTGAAAGGCATTTGATTTTGTGAGCTGTAGGGAACATAACATTTCTGTTTGTGTCTGCTGCTCTGAGTATTTCACATTAGATAATAAACTGAGAGGACTGCATGTATCTAAATCTAAACTAACTACTTAATGACAGAACTTTTTATAATTTAGTCGACAGCAGCTAGCAGTCAAACCTAATGGCAGCAGATGGACTTCATGGTGCCTATTCCAAACCCTTTGTTACTCTGCTAGTCCCTCCAAATTCCACTCTTGTTGCAACCTCTTTGTTTTAAACGAGCACAGTTGCCTTCTTTTTCCTAATATTTGGTCAGTTGCTTTACCCAGAGGGTTCTGTTGCAAGGGATTGCAAAGGCTTAGTCTGCTGCTGGACCACTGAGTCCTCACGGCCTTCATTGTCCTTCCAGCATACTGGCTTTTGAAGCAAACATCGAGCTCCTCATCTGTATTCTCAAATTTGATGAAGGACTTTCTCAGCACTATGACTACATTTCTTCTTTGGGAGGTTTCTCATTTGTCCTCTCTACTTGCATCTACATTGCCATCTGCCCTAGAATGCCAAATCCCCTCATTATGACCTGGAATCTTCCCTCTCTCTGAGTTTGTGTCCTTTACAACAGAGTAGGTAACGATAGAAAACAGGCCCGGACATGCAATCATTATTTAGCCTGCCTGCAAGTATGAAACATGGACTCCACAGCTTCTGTTACACCAGCTTCACTGTTTATTTTTGGGCTTGGTTTGGGGATTTTTGGTCAGTTTCTTTGTTTTGTTTTGATCACTTGATGGCTAGGATTTTTGTATGCTTGCTTGCCATGTCTCTGTCCATGTGTTAGTTGTCTCTCCCTTGGCAGCAGCATTCAGGTATGGTTGGTACTTGCAGCTCCCTGAGCATGACAGTCACTCAGCTGTTGTCTATGAGCTGCTGTTCTGCACCTCCCTCTGGCCACAATGCTGCCTGCTGTGCTTAGAGCTCTTCTTTGGCTACTCATTTGTGAACCTATTTCGTAGGCTGGGGTCCCTGTTCACCTAAGGTTTCACCTATGGTATTTTGCTATACTAGCAATATCTTGTGTAATGGGCTCTGTCATGCTACTGTAGTCTTCCTGATATCTTGAAGTGTGCCTTTGTAGTTCCACTCATGCAGCAGGTTTACTCCTGTGTCCAAGGAGGAAGGTTTACACATCATGAAGATTGGTTGCTTATGTTTTTGGAATAGTGTACTGAAGTCCCTCTGTGAGGCTGGGCAGGAGGTTTTCCTGGCTGTCAGACTTTGACCTTAGTACCAACCCTGAGCTGGAAGCACTCCCTGGTACTTTGTGGGTGAATAAGGGAAGATACCAGTGAGAGCCTCTCACACTTGTTCTTACGTTTTGAATTCTGCTGCTGAGAGGTTGGCTCATTGCCTGAACCCAGTCTGGTGATTCTCCTGTATCTTACAAATGTGATATAGGGTTTTACTATTACATTTGTTGTCTAATTCTAATTCAGTAGCCTGCATGGCTCCTTATCTCTGTGCTTTATGACATTTGTTGACAAGACAGTGTTAGTAACAAACACAAATCACATGAAAGCAATATATGAACTTGAGTGCTAATTTCCCATGGGTTGCAGTGTATTCTATTACCATTCTCATGAGCTGTTGAAACCAGGTGGGGCTGTGTTTCCTTTCGTCCTGCCCCCAGTTGATCTTTCTGTTAATGGCCCATCAATGCCCTGCCACATGACTCAGAGATAACTCTCCCTGGAGTATCTTTTGTAATGAGCCCATCAACACTTGGCCTCATGACTCATCATCCCATTGTGAGATGCTCCACCCAGAGGGAGGAACCAAGCATTCCATCCTGGATATAATCTGAGATTCTGAACACCAGAGACAACCTTCCCAATGGATTTCCAGAGGACAGGAGCTACATAGCCACCACTGGACCTTCTGAGGAAGAGCAGGCCCTTTCTACAGGATTACTGCTTTGACAGAACTACATCCATCACTTCAGGAGGACTGCAGCCACCATTCTACCGGACTGCTACCACCACCCTGACTAACAGGGTGTCAGGTTGTACCCTGACTCTGTCAGTTTAACCCAGTGTTTTCTGCCTTTTTTTTTTTTTTTCCTTTTCTTTCCCCATTAAATTGTTATTCTGACTTGGTGTCTCCCACTAGTTTGTTTTCAAACTAGTACATGTTAAAAAAGAGACTAATACCATGCAGTTTCTGTCAAACTATCCTCTGGGCTTTTTGGGACTGGGCAGTGAAGGAGCTGTATATAATCTGCTGTTCCTTACATGTACCAGGAGAAATCAGACATATTATTCCAGAATACCCAGAAGAAGTCCAATATTAGACTGCAAATGCAAACATTTTCCTGTGGCACTCTGAACAGTAGGCTATGCCCCTTACAATATTGGTGTGCCTCATGGATAAGAATAGTGCATGTTGAAATCATCAAACCGAAAGACATACTCTCCCAAGACTCTACTAATCTTATTCCCTGGGGAGGCTCCTCTCCCTCATAACCAGCTAATGAGAAGTTAGCTCTCAAGTAGGTCACTTCAGTTACTGCCATACCATGGACAACTCCAAAGTAGATCAGATACCAGGTGAGAGAGAGATTTGTTTAGTAATTCATTTTATGAGGCTCTGAAGAAAATTAGTACATTAAAATTTGTTTTATTAAAGAAAAAATACACAGTATTATCACAAAGCTGATTTTGCTAAAATAAATCAAAGCGCAACAAAATTTAGAAAGGATTAAGCATGAGAAAGTGCTATGCCATTTTGAAATAATTTGGTACAATGCAGAAAAAACCTGCAGAGTATTTCTCTTGTTCTTACAAAAACAAGAACCACTTCTGTGAGCATCAGACTTGAAACATTTCTAGAGTATCAGATACAATAAAAGAAATGGGAATGCTTTACTGGAATTTTCAAGTAGATGTTGTGCTGTCCTCATTTACAAAATCTTCTCAGATATTCTACTTCAAACCCTCTCTGGATAGTTGATTCTGTGAACAGCTGCTAACATTCAGATTGATTGCTTTTCCTTCACATACTACTGAAGAGTTCATTTGTACCTCTGCAGTCTGGTGGGATTTATATTTGAGTACCATCCTGAGCCTGTGTTCCAGCCCAAAGCCGTTTTGTGGATTCAAAGTGCATCCACACTGCTCGGGCATAGCCCTGAGCTCAACAGCAGACCTTAGGAGACCTCGGGTGTCCAGAAGATGCTTATGCTAAGAGCTCTAAATGAAAATCTTTGGAGTGCAGAGAGTCTGGACAGGTCTATTCCAGTTTGGTAGCAGGACTGGATGGTCAGTGTTGGGCTCCATCATCCATCAGCATAGCACACAGACGATAAAGCACTCAAATGCAAGGGGTACTTGTGCCAACAGAGGGAACAAACCAGGCACAACCAAGGATGTTGCTGTCCTTTAGTACTTAGTCTGAGTACTAGTACTCAGTTACAGGCCCTGCTAAGCCTCTGGATGCAGACTAAATATTGATGCCTTAAAGACCTAGAAATAAAACAACACACTTTTGAGACAATGTTAGTATAGGAGGTAATATAAAGGCTGGTCTTTATTGGAGGCCTCCAAGGGGCAGATATGGAAAATGCCCAACCCCACCTGGAGTGAATGCAGTTTTATAAGTTTAGCAAATTAGCACGATTGACAAAAATCCCCAATTAGAGACATAAGTGGTGAGGTAATTCCCCGTTTTGGTTCCACCTCACTGTAGCCCCCCTTTAGATAGGAACTAAGTTTATGGAAATGTGTCTCAAGGTGCTGGTTTCAACGTTGGCTCCCAGGAAGAACCAAGATAGGTTAGGGGCCTTGGACCCCCAGCTTGGAGCCTCTGGACTGTGTTTTGTCTTTCTACCTATCAGGGTACAGAAAAGGTCAGGGGCTAGCTAGGAACTATATAACTACACAACAATAGAGCTATGATTATATATGAAGAAAATATAAAAGCAAAAATCATTCTGGCATCAATATGATCATTGGGGCAGCAAGCTCAGCAGCTCTCGTGTGTAGACAACACGTGCCTTTACTACCCCCTCAGAGGCAGCTTGCAACAGGCATATTTCCACTTGCTGAATTCACCAGGCCTAGACCTTCACAGAATCCTAGAATGGTTTGGGTTGGAAGATCATCTTGCTCCAAGTCTCTGGCATGGACAGGGACACCTTATACTAGACCAGGTTGCTCAGTGCCCTGTCCCAATTGACCTTGAACACTTCCAGAGATGGAGCATTCACAACTTCTCTGAGCAACCTCTTCCTGTCTTCACATTGCTTCAATAATTGCTGTTTTCACAGGGGTTCAATAATTTTAAAACTAGGAAACAGTACTCAGTACTTTTCCAAGATTTTCATGCCAGCATGAGGATTTCTTTTAAAATTAATTCTAAAATAATTAAACACCATTTCTTTTCCTTTTACATTTATTTTTCCCTAATTTTAAAGTTCATGATGCAACGTTTAAGATGAGGTTTCAGACAATATACACTAAAGAACTTTTTCAGCCGCAGCCAGTTGGTGCTTGGTTGTAAAAAGCAATGCTGGGTTTCATTTAAGTTTAGAGCTGAACAGAAGCCCCTGTAACTTTCCTAGGAACTGGGTCAACTTTGGCTTGTATCTCTAGAGTAGTCATGGAAAGGTGCCAGTCTACATATAAAACTATATAAAAAATTAGGCAGCTACAATAATTACATAGCATTTCCCTTTTCTTGTGACAAAGTCTCACTTTAGATGAAGGAAGAAACTGGATTTTCTATGAAGGTGAGTTGAAGTGGAGCAAGACTTCAGTGTCAGTACTGCCCCACTGCAGGAAGGGCTCGGCTCAGCTGTCCTGGCTGGTGCTGGAGATGCCCTGCTCAGGAGAGGAGCGTGGTTTGCTCTTTGCACCAGTGCCTGCCCGGCCAGAAAGAGGCCACCCCTTGGGGATGACTGCCCCCCACACCAAGGAAACAGTCCATGAAGTTGGAACTTCTCTTTTGGAATAGATGTAGGTCATAGGAGTGTGGGCTGTAGGCTGTAAAAATGATTGTACAAACCCAATAAAAACTGGGAATGCCTCTGTAAAATTCATTTCATCAGTCTAAATTTCAGTGCTGACTAGTTACAACAGATTAAAGATGACTCAGACATCCTAGGCCCATACAACTTCACATTGTAACTCTTTTTTATTATTACTTTATTTGAAAGAAATAAGTAAATTTATTTGAAACTGCAAAATTTTTATTATTCTTAATTTTTTCATGATTCAAGTGTATTAAAAATATGCCAGATTAATGGAAATATTTGGAGACAAATCTAATCCTCTTCCCAACACCTTCTACCTAGTAATTCCTTCACATGATGACGTTTTCTATTAAAAAACTTAGAATCAAATGAAGACAATCATTAGAACACTTCTTTGATTTCCTTTTGGAAAGCCACAAAGCCTATTATTTTTAGGCAAAATAAATTTTTTCTTCAATAATTGTGATAAAAAGCACTGATTTCTGTGGTTATTTTAACTGTTGTGATGCTTTGATGCATGATGAGGCTTTTAGGGTTAGCCATCAGGATTGCCACACTACTGAAGTACTTCTGGCAGCTACCACAATACTACACTTTTCAAGTCCTCCTACACTTTTTCCTATGTTAATTCATAAAAAGGATTTTTCAAAATCTCAAATTAGCTAGAATGTTTGCTAACCAGATAATAATTTGCAAATTAATTTTATGCTAGGTAAAATGCAATAAAAAATGTAAATCAATAAAATTCAATTGTGGCTGGCCATGTTATACTTTAAAAGCCAACTAATCAGTATCGAATAGTAACGGCCATTTTTAATGCATTCAGTATCATTGCAGAGGCTCTCAGGCAGGGCACATTAATTTTCACATTAGAGATGGGCTGTTGGAGAACATAAAACATTTTAAACAGTAATGCTTTCTTTCCAGAAAGGAAAAGTTCACAAGTTTTACTTGACACAATGTTATGATACTTTGAATGTTGCATTTTCTGATGGCATATTTTGATAGAGGGAAACTTAAGGATATAATTCTTGAGTTTGTTACGAAATTTGGAAAGTTGTAATGAGCTGTTTTGTAGAGACTTCTGCAGACTGGAATCCTGAAATTAATGGACATAATTTAAACACAACAACCTATTCAACTGTGGGAGTGGGAGCCTGGCTTTTAATTTTAGCAGAGGGACAGAATGTAGTAACATGGTAAGCAAGTGGGGAAGCCACTTGTAGTGATGACTCAGCTTGGCTCCACAACAGCACACGCTGTTGTGCACTTCATCTCCCTAGATATATATCATATGGATGCCAGCCAGCTGACTTCTCTATCCAGGTTGGTCCTGTGCACCCTGGGGCATTGAGGTTTAAAGGGATGCTCTCTTCACCAGTTTGTGGAACTCTCCTGTTCATATCTACATATAGCCAACTTGTATTCTTTTGTCTAAAGCTGTCTTCCTTTACCAAATTGGCATATTTTAAGGCAGATATTCTAGAAAGACTTTCAGCATGTCTCCCAGGTTTATCTTCTGCAAAATGTCCTTATGTCCTGCATTTTTCTGTGAGCCCTCAGTGCCTTTGTTTGGCCACTCATTTAAATGCCTGATTCAGAGAGTATTGCTTTCACTTACCTCTTTTTACATCTTTTGTTCTTAAACTTCAGACTCTTCTACTGCAGTTTCACATGATACTGGCAGCAACTTAAGTTCCATTCTTTTAATTGCTTCATTTTTTGACTGTCAGCATACCAATTTGTTCTCAGATGTAGGCGTGTAAGAGCACAGAGCAAAATAATCTAAAATATACTTCCAAATTCATGGAAGTCTTTTCTCTGCAAGCAACTAACCTTACTGACGGTTCTATCTGAAGATTTTTAGTTATTAGGTCCAGTCCAGTAGCATCAATGAATCTTAGGGAACTCCATTGCATCACACACTAAATAATTACAGAGAAATATTTTTGGTCCCCAAAATACATAGTGTCAAGGTATTCTACATAAAGAAGTGAGGTAGAACTAGGTTGCTGTCCTGATGGGTTTTTCCTGTGCACTTCCAGTAAGGTGATATGTGCCTTTTCTTGTTAGAGAGCAGTGTGAAATGAGCTCCCCACATGCTTATTTAGGCACACGTAACATGCAGCAGAGAGCTCAGAAGCTGATGTTGATGCCAGTCTGGAAACCCACATCCAGCTATTTGAGATAGGAATAAGCAATGGATCTACATTTTTCTGCTTTTTCATGTCTGGTTCTAAAACTACCTAAACTTAAATCTTAGAATCATAGAATCCTAGACTGATTTGAGTTGAAGGGACCATGAAGATCATGTAGTTCCAACCTCACTGCCCTGTGCAGGGATTCGTTCTACTAGACCAGGTTACTCAATGCCCCATCCAGCCTGGCCTTGAACACTGCCAGGGATGGTGCAGAAGGCTGGGTGGTAAGGAGTTAATGCATTGCTGTGCCTCAAACTCCAATGGCCATTTGTATTGGTTTTGCATTCAAGCAGTCAAGTTAGAACAGGACGTGCCTGGAAAGCTGGGGGCTGTATGAAGGTAGGGCAGTACCTTTCTGGAGCAAATTTTCCTGTTCAGGTCCATGATGACCACAGAGCACCCAGCTGCATGGTCACAAGAAGCAGAGGCAACAGTAGTCATATTCCCAGAGGGGCCTATGGACCACCGAGGACCCCAAAGCACCCCCCAACTCTTTGCAGAAACTCTCCATCAGAACACTACACATGCCCCATAGCATTGCATCAGACAGGAAGGATCTCCTCCCTGGGGAGAGATCTAGGCATTCCTAATGCCAACTTGAAAGTATACAACTCGATGAGCTTTTTGTCGACCCTCACACCCAACAGAGCAGGATGAGCTTTTTGTTGACCCTCACACCCAACAGAGCAGAGCACCACTCTGACCACAGACATCAAAATTGCAATGATCAGGTCTTGTTGCTAGATCCACAGATATCTTTCCTCTCCACTACTATCCACTATCCTTTCCTTCGCTTTCTTTTCTTTATTGTGCTAGTTTGAAAACAAACCAGTGGGAGATTGCAAGTCAGAGTTATAATTTAATAGGAAAATTAAAATAGATGCAAAAGTACAAGAACACTGACAGAATCTGGATACAACCTGACACCCTGTTAGTCAAGGTGGTGGTAGGAGTCCAGATGAAGTGGTCCTGTTGAAGCAATAATCCTGTAGAAAAGGGTCTGATCTTCACCTGAAAGTCCAGTGGTAGCTCTTGTCTTCTGGGAATCCCATAGGTAAGGGCTGCCCATGCTGTTCCAAACCTCAGATTATATCCAAGTGGGAATGCTTGGCTCCTCCCCCTGGGTGAAGCATCTCACAATGGGTGATGTAATTCTGTGGGTCATGTGGTGGGTCCTTGATTGCCCATTAAACAGAGATAACCTCCCGGATGGAGTTATCAGGGATGAGTCATGGTAGGAGATAACAAGCACTGCCCCACCTGCTTTAACAGCTTGTGAAAATGATAATAGAATACATGCTTTTGGTTACATCTTACATTATAACCTAGGACACTTACATATTTTCTTCATGAATTTTCATACTTCTATAGAAACTAACCAAAATAACCACATGCATTCTTTCCACTGCAATTACATAGTTTAAAAATAAATCTTCTTCATATATATGTTGGCCATTCAGTGTTCTTTCACTCTAATTCACCCCAAGGGATTTATTATCAGGAACCTTAGTTACCCTGTCTCTGATGTGGGTTGTAACAGATGAGGCATTCACAATTTCTCTGGGCAACCTGTTCCAGTGCCTCACCACCCTCACAGTAAAGAATTTCTTCTGTATATCTAAGCTAAATATCCCCTCTTTCAGTTTGAAAATTTCTCACTGGTTTTATGATCATGTCCAAAATTCTACTGCTACCCTTTATTAACAAGAGAGAAAATTCTACTATTATTTCTCTGGTATAATTGCTCTTCCCAATGAAACCTGAATAAAGCCTGAATTCTGTATAATGTTGATACATTGGCTCATTTAAAAAAGCATTGTTAGCAGCTGATTGCTTATATAATCTCCTTGGCAATTTTTTACGTTTAGGTTGTCCTTATTTTGTTACAAGAAAAGAACATAGAGGTTTTTGCTTCGATTGGGTCCATTAATTTTCCGAAGTCATTTGGACAGCAAGGTATTTAATCAATCTCCTATGCGGTTTCAATGAGACACTATTTCTAAAGAACACAAATTAAGTGCTTTTATTCTCAGGCTTAAGGCATTCATTAGAAACAGGCCACGTTATCCGTGAAAGATTAATACCTCTATGAACAAGGAGTAATGTGATCAGGAATGGTAGTGATACAGCATCATAAAAATGGGGCTAACTAAAAATCACAGTAAAAGAGATGCAGAGTTTTAAACAAACCCCCATCGCTGTTTTTATCATTAACAACAAATTAAAACTAATTACTTTCTAATGACAACACAGTCTGATGTTCAAGTCATACTTTGTAGTGATTATCAAGGCAGGTGTGGAGCAATGGGAATGCTCAACTAACACGCGTGAAAGACATGAATTATTAGAATTAGTTCTATATGTTAAACTAATTTTTCTTTCTGGTTTTTGATTCTGTATGGAAGCAGGAGGACTCATACCTCCCTTTCTCCCCAAGGATGTTCTGTTCAGAGAAGTACATTTTGGTGATTTGTAGGCACACAGCATTTCAGCCAAGTAATCTGAGGATGCATTCAAGCTGGATACATTTCCCTGAAATTCTAGGAATAATGATAGAGAAGGTAAAGAGAAACTCCAAAATTTCGGATGCCCATTCAGCTTCCTTTTGTTAAATTTTCTAATATTATGTTAGAGAATGAAGAAGCCTTTGAAACAGCCAAAGAAGCAAAAAATTTCAAATCAAAACTTTGATTACAATTTGTTGCAGTCTCTTTCTAATCAGTGGGCTTTTGATTTTGCTCTACATAATACGTAGAATATTTATATTTGCTGAATATTTATTTTTCTTTTTTTCTGTACGAGTGCTGAATGCTCTTGCTGTCATACATGGATATAGTGGAACTCAATTCTCAGTCATACTGGTTAGTAATCACACCAGTTTTGTTTCAATGTTGTTTTCTTTTTCACTGAGTCCAAAAAATGGTCAACTTTGCTGGTCAAGCAGGATCTTCTTGACTCCTAAATATAAGTGGGGAAAACAGCTCCTAGGGAAAAAAGATATTCCAAAGAAGAGATTTTTTAAAAGCCACTTTACTGAATTGACCATTAAATATAACAAAATAATATCTGTAGAAATGGTCTTAAAGAAATATGAAATAGAGAGAATTTTATAAAATTAATGGAATGTGAAAGTCCTAATAGTGAATATTTTATGAGATTGAGACTGATAATGTGGTAAGCTGAGAGAAGTGTGTCAGAGTGTCATTGCACCTGCAGGTGGGAACCTCAGCATGGATTTGAGTTCACTGTCAGAGGAACCCTGCTCCAGGACAGAAAGCATTTCTGATTACACTATCGCCAATACAAGGTATTTTATTTCAACGACAGTAAATTGATATAATAATGGGTGTGTTTATTTTCTCCTGGCTGCTTCTAAGCATGGAGGTAAAGAGTTCATCCTTCCTACAATGCCTTGCTAAGGTTTTCTTTACATTCTCCATCTCCTGATTTTTCTTTCTGACTTAAATTAAACTAAAATGTTTTACTCATAAACCAACACATTACAAACATCTTACTAAACAAACTACTAAAGTGAATTTTCTCCAGTGTTACCTGTGTATATTTCTAAATTATTTTTATAATACCAACAATCTTTGGTTTTACATTTGCACAGATTCTAGCATAAGAGAATTGTGGTATATGACTTGGGTTTCTAGGTGTTTCTCAAAGTGCACACTCTTTTCCTAAATACTCCTAACAGATCATCTGACATTTTTATGTGAGTCAAGCTCTCACTTTAGATCAAAGTGTGTTTGTGTTGGTCATGCAATGCCAAAGATTAAAGCTGAACAGAGACCTCCAGCAAGGTGCCGGGAGGATGCCTTAGTGTAGGACCTTCTCTCACCTCAGTACAGGAGATGTGTTGGGAGTTAGTTTAGTTGTCTAAACTGCACTGTGCTCCACTGGTCCTCCAACATCATCTCCACAAACATGACTGGGCTTAATTGTGAGGCAAGTATGTATTAAGTAATTAAAACTACCATCCATTTTAATGAAAGTTCTAAAACTTCTCATATCATTGATGTTAGTCTTGTCCAGAGGATAAGTTTTGTGTCCACTGAATATAATTCTCAGATTTGAAAATTAAGTGCCTGACTTCTACTGCTTCCTCTTGCTCCCTCAGCACTGCTTCTCCACCCCCACAAACAAGTAATCAAATCCTAAATGGCTTGCAAATAAATTCTGTGCTTTTAAACAAATGTAAGTTGAAATGTAGCAAAGCATTTTCAGATCCTTCCCTCTGGAATATTATAAGGAGCACAATGACTCTTCTTGAAAATGTTAGTAGTGGAACAAGAATTTTCATAAACAAATGAAAGTAACTGGGTTGAATGTCAGAATATAAATGCAACTTTTGATCAGGAAATCAATTTCTTCTTTATATTCATATGAAACTTATGAAAAGTAGAAAGTAGCTCAAAACCAGCTGCTAATATAAAAACATTGATAGCAAAATTAGTCATATATGTGTAGCAGTGAGCTGTGAGACATTGAGATGCACCATCTGTCACGGGTTTAGAAATGCCACCTGGGGTTGGAACCTGCATTCACATTGACTCTTCAGCAGAGTTGCACTCCAAAGGCTTTTATTAATTGGTGTTATTAATATGTTATCTGTCTTCCTTGCCTAACTGAGGAGATCCACCTGTTTCCAACCCATTTTATGTGGCAAAGTTCTGATTTAATCATGCTGTATTTAATCATGGTATGTTAGAAACACAGAACCCAAATCTGAGTGAGTAGTGAAACCCCCCCAGTATGAAATGCTGCAGAGGATAGTGGAGTTAGTACCTGTTAGTACTATCCCTGTCTTGCACACTCTCACTGTTCCTCCAAACAGATGCCATTGTGCTTGCAGGATCAACCATGTGGGTGAAAATTTCATGTCCATGTTGTGAAGAAGTCTACTGGGCCATCCTATCTTCCATGAAGTCAGAAACTAGTATGAATAGCATTAAATAGGTGTTAATACAGTGATTGTGTACCTTCAGCTATTGGCGTTCATTTCTTTTTTCAAAAATAAATAAAAAATTTAGAAAACTAACAAAACCGTGTAAAACATTTTCTATTGAGAAGATGGTTGTTGGAGAGGTAAATAAAATTATGAATGTTTCCTGTAGCTTTTGATTTTCTGTGAAGAACAAAAAAAAGTTAGTTCATTGAAATTTACCCTACTTCTGTATATTAAACTCAGTAAAATTTGGATTTCCATGGGGTTTCATTTGATGTTTTGTGAGATAGATATATCTGAATATTAAGGTAGTGTATTGAAAGACAAGTGAAGCGTGCTACTGCTCTACTACCAGCAAGGGACCATCATTATCATTTAATCAATTTTCAATACATTGTACAAAAGTTTAACTTTTCTCTTCATAACTTTGTTTAAATTAACATTATAAGGGAATGGTCTCCCTTTTAAATAGCACAGTAAGCAGATAACTTAGTATTTCAATTTCTTCTCTGTAAAAAATAGTGGCAAAATAACCTTGCTTTGTTGCCGTAAACACATATCCCATTAGCTGTAATATATTTATATATTTAAAACTGCTAATAGCTTACAATGTGATCGTTATGGGTAATGCTCTTGAACAGTACCCATCTGACGTTTCATTACCTTTTCCATAAACTTCAGCAACCACTCAACCAGATATCAGCCCCCATACAAAGAAGTACATGAATGAAATTTAAATATACATTTTCTAATATTTTTTTCCAAGGTGCCTGCTTTTCAAACTCATCCATTCTGCATTCATTAGAACTGTAGTGGAGTTTAAACAGCCTGTAAGTAGCCTTTATCTGCATGGAGTCTGAATGGCTGAGTAATCTAACTGGACAGTTAAGGATTTTCTGTCTAAACTAACTGATGTTAATTTTAATAATCCTAGACTTTTTCCCCTTAATGTTTCAGAGAGTCATTAGCAGAGTTCAGCCTTTTTTTACCTTGATTAGGAATAACTTTGTATGCCTGCTGATCCTTATCGTAAGGGCTTGCCTTGCTTGAAAAAAAATATGATGATGGTGGTGTAAATGTAGAGGGATGGTTTCACACAAGGATGTTTGCTTTTGATGGTATGTCTATAGTACTGTATTTTCTGTGTCTCAGTTGATCAAAAGTGTTCTTCAGATTCCCAAGAAATAAAAAAAGGAAAATAAAAAATCCTCAACACAACAACAAACACAAACCCACAAATAATTCACAACCGTTTATTTGCCAGATGAATTTGGAAGCTTTTATGGACTGCTCACTGCTGTGAAACACAAAATCCAGAACGAACATATTCTTAAGGATTAAGAATACATTAATTTTACATTAATTTTACATTAATTTGTGCATTAATTTGTAGTCACTTTAAGTTTTGATTCATCTGCCTAAGGAAAGGTACTTTCATTTTCTTCAGCCTAACTAACACATGAAAGTACATCTGATAGCATTAATATGTTATAAGGTTGATATTCTTTTGGATCTTTGTAGGATGCCATTCATTTTTTTAGATTCTAGAAATTGGCTCAGGTTTCATCCCAACACTCCCAGACTCTAGAATAATTAAGATTAAAATTTGTACTTTGTTTCCGTGCAGGCAATATTATATGTCTCTCTTAGGACAGAGCAGTTCATCCCACTTCTGTGGTCATAAGCTTCACAATAGAATTAGGTGCAGATTTCTCAAAGGCAATTTCTCACTTGCCTTTTTTTTTTAATATAGGTCTATGCTTATGATTGAAAAAGAGTTTCTAGAAAATGGCATATCCCAAAAAGTAGATACCTTCAGAGTAATCATCTGTTTCTGAACCATATGTGGCCTGTTCATTTAGACTTTGATATTTTCCTATTTGTACGAGTTACTGTTAGATCTATATTAACCAGTCAACCTTCAAACACAGAAACAGCTGATTTTGGAAGACCAAATTTGCTTGTAGATTGGCTCATGCATCAAAATTGCTAGTTGAATTTAGATTGCACTCTTCTATAATATTTATTCATGTTTTCAGAAAGTACTCAGCAGGACTCCAGGCTCTGAGTATGTAAACTTACAAAGAGTTAACTTGATGTAAGACATAAAGAGAAAAAATCAAGTACAAGTTGTTATATCCACACACAATAAACTTTTCTCCAAGTTCAACCTTAAATATATATTTAGGGATCTGCACATAAATATTGCCAGCTTTCATCCTACAATATATTATCATTTATGTCATGAGGTTCTAAGAGTTTGTTATTAACAATTCATAATCCTGTGATGTTACATTTTATCATTCATTTTATGTTTCTCTTTGGTTGGTTTCAAGCCTGAAATTATGTTTTTATGGAGGTATCCTTATCAGTTATACAGCAATCATGAACAAGAGGTGTACATGATCCAGTTGTAGAATTGTGGGATTTAGTAGCAGTAAGAGTAACAAGTATTAGCAGCAAAAACTTCTCTCCACCATGTTTTAACCTTGACATTTAGTGAGTGCAAATGACAGTGATGGGTCACACCATTTTCTTCAGCCTTCTATCCCTCCCAAACCTAGGGCTGAAATTACACTTTGTTTTGGTATCGATTTGTTCTGCCAAAATGGAACTAATTTGATTGTAATTTTTATTTACTTTGTAGAAGGTGGTTGCACTTCCTAATCATATATATAGTAGAAACTCATTAACTGAGAATGAGATTTGGCTAAGGAATTAGCTAAGAATCTGCTTTATTCTGTCACTGAGAAAGAACATGTTCTTGGTGTCTCTCACACCTGGTAAGTGTATTTTTCTAAGTTCTCATTTCTCTCTAATTACGTCTTGTTTGTGGGGTAAATTCTCTAAGCTTCATTGGAAGCAAAATCATTGTCTTTTTATCCTCCCTGTGGGGAATTCATTCCACTTGTTTACTGATATGTGTGGCAGACTGAATAAAATGATTCCTAATTAGCATATATGAAATAATCATTGGTCTATCTGGAGTCATAATTAATGCATTAGGAAGAATTTACTGAGTGTCAAGGAGAAAGACATTAGCATAAATGAGCTTATTTTAGATGGGCTGCAATTGAGACACTACTTTCCTGTAAGAATGTTTACCAAAATTAAGCAATAATAACATATCAATTTACTAAGAATCATTAGCATGTATGGTCTGAGCTATTAACTTCAGCCCTGCTTTGAGCACCTTGATAGCTGAAAGAAGTTGTTGGCATCCTTGTAAAATCACAGTAGCACCAAGGGTGTGGGGATGAAGAGTGGAGAGGGCCCATGGAGGCACACACAGGCTTTCCGCAATATGCTCATGGATCTCAAAAAAAGCAGATGCTGTAGAGTCTTATCACACTGCCTGGTAATGCTGAGGCTTTATTGATTAAAACATGTCCCTCCTGAGAGCGTAACCTGTAGACAATAGTGAAACAAAGATTATCCTTACACAAAGGTGTTTAAATAACTCTAATTTCTGTATTGATACTCTGTGGCAAACTGTAATATAAACTTCAATTATTTTCATACCTTTTTTTTCTCAGTCAGTCACCAGGCATCTGTTAGCCCAAAAGTAGATTTTAATTTTTAGAGGGCTCTGTCCATTGAAGAATGAATGGTCTACCCAGGGAAGAGGTGAGATTCAGGAGACTTAAAAATAGGCTGTATCTCCTAGCAATTAGGTTATAGAACATATACCTAATATACTTTAGCACAGTCATCATTACACTTAATGTTGAAAAGATGTGACCACAAATAGAGCCTGACAGTGGGTCCATAAACAATTGAGTCTGGCCTAATTTCAGACATGAGGAACTGACTGAAACTGGTTAAACCTGACATATGTGACTCCATCTAGTCAAACTAGTGTCAAGTTAGTAGAAGTGGGTTCCAGTATTGCACTCACTTCAAGAAATGGGAATCCCTTGCAGAATGATAAAATTACAGTAACCCAAGAAGTTGGTGTAAAATCTTTTAAGAACTATCATAACCCTTCATCAATTCACATGGGGAAAACAACAGTCTGGTTGTTATCTCCTTCCTTGTCCCCAGCTTCTGTACCTCTTTCCTTTTGTATTTCCTGTGAGATATGTTCTGTTACCTGCTTTAAAGCTTTGCAGCAATTTTTGTTTCCAATTTTTTTCTGTTGACTTATAAATGAAACATGACATTACCAGTATATTGACAAGGTTACTGATGGTGACAAACCACAAAACATACTGTATATATATGTATAAAGCATAGTCTTTTTACAGCTCAATTAGAGTAGATAAGTGTTGGCAGTTGAATCACGGACCCAGACCAGCAGTGAATCTGAAGCGTTTCACAGTATTTCCTTATATGACATGACCTATCCCCTGTTGCCACACCAGCAGCACACTTCCTTCTATGGGATGATCACTCGCTGTTCACCTGTCCGTCAGCTCCCGGCAGGCTCCTCTCCATAGGGGTCTGCCGTGTGACACCTCCTCGCCCCAGGGTCCAGTGGAGACAAGCCTCTGTGTGCCACCATGTGCTTCTTTGTGCTGCCATGTGCCTCTGCAGGGAGGTTTCACAGCTCACAACCCAATTCTCATAATTCCCCATAGATAAGTGTTTTGCTGGTGATAATATAGGTACCTCATTAAGTGGTATGCAAGATGACTGCTAACGTGGGAAATGCCCCTTTTGGTTGATGAAGTCTGTGTTGTTATCATCAGAACATCCACTATATTGATTCACTGTGGTACTGACTTCAGACAATGAATTAAAAAACAGCATTAGTGAGGGGGACCCAATAAAAGAACAAGGCAGTCTTGGGAATGCACCACGGTTCAGATGAATGAAGCCATTCAGATTATTGAACAAATCAGTACTAAGTGCAAGAAATAGGTAAGGAAACTGTCAGAATCACAGTACTGGTAAAGAAAACCTATTTAGGCTAACTTGCTGCTGCCTTTATTGCCTTCATAGACATATTGCCTTCATAGACATATTGCCTTCATAGCCTTCCATGACCTTTTTTCTAATCAAGTTGTGAGTCTTTGTACTGGGAAAAGTGATTGTGATGCTCCGTCTTGTTTGTGCCCCTTGAGGAGGAGATACCATATCCACCAGCACAGCAGAATCTCCATTTCCAGAATTGCATGCAAGCCATTGTTACAAGTGCTGTTAAAAAACACCACCGACAGTGCTGACATTTTGGCCCAGTGATAAATGTTGTAGCAAAATAAGACTATTTCCTTCAGAAAGGTCAAAGCCAAGGGAATAAATTAGCATAGCTCCTGCTTGTGGAATAAAGTTGGGGAGTTGGAATAAAGATTTGTCTTTGTTTTCCTTTTGTCCTTCTGAATAAGAGGATTATTTTGTGCTTCCACAAAGTGAACTAAAAAGAAAGGATGGAAAGAAATCCTCAGGCTTTATATCCTGTCTGTCACTGTAAATGCTCAGTCACAGAAACATTGTGGGCTATATTCCTTCATATTGGTTGGTCTTAGTCCTTGCTGTGTTGGCAACAAGGCCAACACACTTGTTCATTTATAGCATCTACTCAAGCTGCTTCCTTAAGATATCTTTAAGAGATTAACGTATATAGAAGAAGAATGAGAGAGTCTTAACTACCAAAAAAGTGTGGTGGCCCTCAAAAGAGATTAATTTGTTCTTCTTCTTCCATGTCCTCTTCACATCTTGGCCAAACATCTCTTTTCTGATGTTGTTCTCACTTCTGATGGAAGCCACTAAAAAGTTTGGAATTACTCCTCTGGTTTTGCTCACCTGGAATTTTTGTAAGCTGTAAATAACTCTCTAGTTATGAATTTTTAGGCACTGTCTTCCCGATAGGTTGGTATAACTGAGCCCCAGGTACTTGGCATGGGAATCAGGATGTGCCTTTGTACATTTCTGTTTCACACTGACCTTATTTTAATTGTTGCTTTCAGACACTGCAACTGTTGGGCATTTTCTTATAATACTTCCTTCCTTTAATGCGTTCTGAAGTATTATTCTGAGAATCTTTGACTTTGCTATCAGAAGCTAGGATGACAGGTGTGGAGAATTATCCTCTGAAAATGTAAGGTTTGTACAAAAAAATTAAGCATTTTATTCCAACTTGTGAAGATGTTATGCCTCACTTGTGGGAGACTGTTAGGGATTCTCTGTGTGAGATTTTCATGTTCCAAGAAGAGCTTTAATAGATCTTGACATTATTGCTGTTCTGCATTCAGAATGAAATCCTTGTCCTCCCTGCACCACTTCTGTGATGACTAGCAGGAGAGTACCTCTCCTTTCAGTGGCAAGAGCATTGCTTTGGTAATTCTGTTCACTCTTCATCTCTGCTCTCTCCTCGCCTCAGTTGATCAGAAGATGTCACACAAAGGGCAGCAAACTTTCAGGAGAGAACTAGGTCAGGATTTTATTTAGTCTGTGCATGAAAGAAATGGAGAATGAAGGATTCTTGGTGATGTGAGTAAAGAAGGAGCCCTACAGGCAGCCACAAACCTTTCTCTATCAGACACAAAACAGGTAAATTCCTTTTCAAACAGTGGCTGAACTTACTACTGACATTAAGTTAACTCCAAGGAGTTGCACCTATTTGCATCTTTTGGCCCTGGTTATGGTATCTCGCTTTGAAATGTCTGTATTTCTGCTAATCTGACTTCAGACCCCAGCATTCTTATTTGATTTCACATTTGCTATCTAATTTCCAATTTAAGAATGAAAATGCTTTTTATAATGTAATTCATAAAGCAGCTTATAGTCTTGCGTAATCAAAATGGTAAAACAGAAACAGTTCACTGCACTTTGAAAGGCATACTAAGCTAATGAAAAATTATAGCATCACAGAATGTTAAGGGGTTGGAATGGGCCTTAAAGATCATCTAATCCCAAACGCGCCTGCATGAGGGGAAGCAGAGGGGCAACCTGCTCCAATGTCTCACCACCCTCACAGTACAGTATTTCTTCCTAATACCTGGCCTAAATCTCCCCTCTTTCAGTTTATATCCATTACTCCTTGTCCTGTCACAACAGTTCCCGGTGAAGGGTCCCTCTCCGGTTTCCCAGCAGGCCCCTTCAGGTACTGGAACACTGCTGTGAGGTCCCCACACAACCTTCTCTTTTCCAGGCAAAAACCCCACAACTTTCATCAGGGAGTGTAGCTTCTAGGAGACTGTAGAAACTTTGAAATGCTTGATAACAGTGCGACCCAAATTACCCTGGACAGTGCAAAAAATTAGCAGTAATTAATACATGTGGCTTGTATCATCATAAATGATGTGTCTTCATAAATGGCACATTAGATCAGGCAAAAAGCATTTCAGTTTGTAAGCAAAATGTATTTGTTCTGCATGTATTGGATCCCTGGTTCAAAACTACTTTTAGTTTTATGCATAGGATCCTGCACTTCCAGGCTGTTTTTAAAAATAAATTCCATACTGATTGGACCACAATACCTTAGTTTTAACTGAGACCTAGCCATATATGCCAGTGTTGTGAGAAAATTTGCACAATTAATCAGACCTTCCTCCAGCCCATCAAATTAACTTCTGTCCATCTAGAAAGACAGAGTAGATCCAAAAGCTTTGCTGCTGTGAATAATTGTCCTGGTTCCAGCCAGAACAGGATAAATTTTTGCAGTAACCAGGAAGGGGCTTGGCTAGGACCATTTCACGTCATTTGGAGGATATTTTCAATGTATAGTGCAGCATTAAGTAACACAATTAGCTGTGTAATTAATCACTTCAAGTTATTATTTTTCCTGCTCATGATATGAAACTGGACACACTGGGGCATTGACTTGATCAAGTTCCAGTATATCCAGAAATCAAGACCTGTTGTTTCTTTAGTCTGGTCTTCCTGAAATGCTGTGTGCCATTATGCCCCCTCCCCTTCCCAATGAGATGCCTCCCAGGACCTCCTGTAGCTTTACACATCACTCTGAGGTTAACCAGTGCCAGGGAATAGAGTTATCCACGGTCTGCCACTGCCTCTAGGCTCTCTGTGAAGCTCTCCCGCCCATTCAGAGGCTATAAATAGTATATTCACATCTGTGGGTTGTTCCCAGTCCAGTTTTTACAGGCAGCTGCTTTAGCCTTTTTGGGGACATGAAGATCCACAGAGCAGCTCTATTATTAAACCCTGACTAGTGTGATTCTGAACACACAGGTTTTTTTTGGTTTTTTTAATTAAACACATTTTCATGGAAATGGGAGGGTTTGTTCTATGGAAAACAAAAAAGTGGTGTATTCCTCTTCTTCACCCCCCAGTGTGTTGTGACAAATAATGAATATGATTCTTCTTCTGTCTCCCTCCCACTTAATGGACCCTAATTCTTAAGCATATGAGGAATGTGAACTTCCAGCATAAATGAGTCGATACTGCCAGTAAAAATCCTGCCCTGCTTTCAATGGCTGTGCATGTGTCACCTCCCCCCATCATTAATTTTCAAGCACTGAGATTGCAGTAATTTTTGCTTATAAGTGGCATGTTGGTGTGTTTATTGCTCTGCAGTGGAGTTCAGGACTATTTCTCATCTTTTTTTGCAGTGCTCATCACCACCTCAATAGCTACAGATAGGCAAAGCTGCTCTGAGACCTAAAGAAGTTGATGCCTAGAGAAACAAACTTTCTCTGTCACTAATTTTTCAAGCAGTCACAGTATTTCAGACCTGTGAGAGACCTTAATATGAGAGTTGTGTGAATTTCTGTTTCAAAATAAGCATTTTTAAGGATTATTCAATTTCAAACAGTGATTGCTGATTATGTTTTAATTGTTGTCTTTGGGAAAGAGTACAGTTGTATTCATTGCTACCTGAGAGCTTTAAGTGTTCTCATAAATGTGATGGAGAAGATACTAATCCTAAAAAACAATGTGGTAGGGCACTGTAACCCTTCATTGGTTTCCTGCCTATCTGATGCATCATCCATGTTCGTTTCCCAGTAAGTATTAGCCGCTTCTGAGCCAGCATGGACTCTGTGTAGGACTTCATAATTGCTGCAATTGCCGTCTGCTGGAGGCAGATGTCCCTCTACTGCCATTGACAGAAGAGCCAGACCTGGCTCCATTGCCAAAATATGGCAACTAGTTGATACACAGATGCTTCTTAGTCCATGCTGCAGTAGGATGTGGACTCCTCTTTCATTCTGCATTAGCACAGTGAAAATTTCCCTTAAAACATTGATTCAGAAAGATGCTTAACCTTGATTTGTAAGGGCAGTTCTTCAGTCAAAACTGCTGTCTGGAGAAGCAGGGACCCTCTAAAGCAGAGCCACTCTGGTAAGGAGGCTCTCTGTGGATGGCAGTGTGAAGTCCATGCCCGTGGCAGCTGCGGCAGCTCTGCCATTGGAGCAGAAGAGTGCAGTCTGTCACAAGGCACCCATCTGGATGGCTGTCAGGCAGGTCATGGAGCATGTTGTGCCCATGAACAGACCTTGAGCTTTTGCTGCATGTAGCCATTGATTTCCAAGGTGATGTGTTAAACTGCTCTGCTTTGTTAATGGTCAACATGAAAAGAGCCAAGGTCTGCCACTGAGAAATCTGAACCGATACCTACGCAGCACATCACATTTTAGACAAAACTTCATGCTGTGGCTTTCACTGGGGTTTTATTGGAGTTTGAATTGCTAGTAAAAGAAGAATCACAGAATGGGAAGAAGTAAGGCACCAGAGTTGGAGCACAGTTCTCACAAATTAATTTTATGGCTAGATGTTCAAACAGGACTGATCTGAAAAGTGCCAGAAGATCATTACATTCACAGATTGTTGATAGCATCTTGGGTTTAGGATCCTTCCTGAACGACCCTTCCCAAGTAAATTGCACGGAACTGATTTTACTGCTCCAGAAAGCCACAGGGAAGAGGCATCACTGCCAGGACTTGAAGCAGAATTTTGCAGGGGCCCAGGTGATGCGAGCCTCAGGGCTGTGCCAATAAAGCCATAATGACATAATGACACTCTGCAGTACAGTACACCTTGAGTGACTAGCTCCTGGCCTGATGGTTTTAATGGGATAAAATCGTTTTGGTGTTAACTGATGAGATGGGACTCTTTAAAAGCAGTGTATCCCATCTCAGTGCTGGTGGAAGTTTAAGACTTCCTGGTACAATAGACAATATTAAGAGTTTATAATTTTCACCTATTATGATTGCACATTCCTATTCAATGATTTACACAAATGGAAAATTATTGCCCTAAGTTAAAAAAGCTAAAAAATCCCCCCAAAATAAGAGGTAACTAATATGTGGATAATTTTGTAAGCCAAATTAAATAATTTACATGCATGAGCAAACATATATGAACCTTTACAATACATAGATGAGCGGCCAAAGGGGGGCCACAAGGATGGTGAAGGGTCTGGAGGAGAAGCCTTATGAGGAGAGGCTGAGGTTTGTTCTTTCTTTGTAAAGAATTTACCCATCTAATACGAGCAGACATAAATGTTATCTAATTCAAATCCAAATTTAGAAACTTTCCTCCTTATGTATTTTGTGTATGAATTTTATGTATGAATTTGTGCATTTTTTAGTTTTAAATGAACTATTGTTATGCTGTCCTCTTACTTATCCTACTTATATAATAAATATGTTGTCATCCACAAGGAAACATTACTGTCATATCTTCTGTGGTTTGAAAAGAATGGAATTGATCCTTCCTTTTCATTCTTATTTTCAGAAGGTTGTCTGAATCTGAGGAGTGAGAGCAAGAGGATCTGAATGCTGTTCTTGATTTCGTCACTTCTTCAGAAGCTTACTCCATTTTGTGCCTTATTTTTACCATTATGAGGGGATTCAGTGATTCTGTACTTCCTACTGCAGATAGCTTATTAATATATACTATCAACTTGCGATTCTTAAGTAGAAGGTTGTATTCAAATAAAAAAATATTACTTCTTTGCAATTATTATTTCCATGCCAAAACTCTGGCAAGAAGTTCTTCAAAGCCAAACACAGTGTTATTGGCCCAGCTTTAGTACTGCATGTAACTGTACAAAAAAACCTGTACTTCTTGTTCTTCCTACTATAGAACTTGTGATACATATTTCACATGGCAGTGATGTAATTATCTTTGATTAGTGACTGTGCTAACTTTAAAATAAAAAAAAAGTAAAGCAGATGTTGATTACCAAGCACTAATGTAGTGCTTTCATGCACAGCTATAATTCTGCTCATGAATATACATTAATCTTATGCACTGGTTGTTATCATTATCTACAATCAAAAGACACTAACCAATGCTGTTTCATTCTGTAAATGTTTATGAAATGTAAAGGAAGTACAGCACTGACCACAGTGCAGGACAGTTCTGGATTATATAAAATCCTGCACTGACTTTTGAGCTTTCCTGATCAAAATAATTTTTTTTTTTTGGCCACAATCAAAATATTCTGAAATAAACTCTTACAGAGAAGGTAGTAACCAGAACAACATTAGAGAGAGGTGAGAGTGCAAGAGAATGTGGAAGGAGTCTAGAAGCAGCAGAGCTGGGAAATTATGTGTGATGGGGAAATCAAGTGGTGCTGTCACAAGGAAAGGGGAGATTTCCTCAAGCCCTTAGTATTTGATTAGTCTGTCAGCACTCCAGAAAGCTGAGACCCTTGTACCCAACCAATCTGTCAGCATCCCATTGTGGAGACCCTTCACTGAGCAGTCCTGCTGGATTCAGAGGGCAGTTTGACTGACTTGTGAAAGGTCACGCAGCAACAGAGACACCTCCTCCTGGGTCTCCACACCTTTCTTTGAGTGTGTTACCTGCTGCCAACAACTGCCAGCAACCTTGAAAGGCTCATACTAACAGTTTATGGAATGACATTATTAATAAAATTGTGGCAGGTTAAGGCTCAAGGATTGCCTGTGATAAAGCAATAATTCAAAGTTAGCCCGAGATAATCATTCAGCACATGTAGAGGACAGTTCTTATCCAAGGCATCCCTACTGGGGAGAAGACATGTTCAGCCTGTTGACCGATCCCAGAAGTTACAATGGAGTCTTCCCTGACTTCTCCCCATTCTTCACTCACTTTTATACTATTTCTTTACATTTGGATGGAGCTTGAGTGACTCTAGTCACACATCATGCTCAGTGAGGGGTGGTTGTACCTTGGAGCTAGGTAACGTCAGTATTACCTCTGAGGTAAGCTTGGGATGGAGATATGTGTCAGTATTAACCTGAGGAGAGGAATTCCACCACGTTTACTGGCTCAACAGCAAGACATCGTTTTTTATGTCCCTTGGTTTTCAGTTGCTGCGCTGTTTATCAGCTAAAAGTACCACTGAGTTTCCTTCTCTGCAGTGGTTTTGACAGAGCTTGGCTTTGGTGTCTCCACTCTGCTATCCTCCCTTTAGTCCCCTTTAGATTTTATTGTGTGGGGGAAGTAGAACATGCTGACTGCATTCCATCCAGTGAGTAGCAACCACATTCCCCCCTATATTTTCCATACTGTTATAACTGTGTCTGTAACTTTCCATCTTTCTTGCATTATAACCCCGCAGGTTACCTTTTTCCCACAGGTGCAGTCCTATATAGTGTTTGAATACTTAACAAGAAAAAAACCTCCTAGAGTAGTCTAGGGAGGGAAGGAGAAAGTAACCTACAGGTGAAAAGGTGTGAAAATAAAGTGCTTGAGTTAGGACTTAAATAATGTTGTATCATTTAGATATATCATGATGTATCACTTATATAATGATATATCTCTTGTTATCAGCATCTGAACTAATTGTCTAGATTTCTTTTGTATTCTGAGCAAAGAAAAAGCTACTTATGGAGCACAATTCATTTCTTCTTGTAGTGGGTATGTAAATACAGGCAGATGAACTGTGCTTCAGAAATGCTCATTTCTCTCTACTGGCTCTCATATGAGTTTACTTGGCTAGCAAAAATGTGAATGGCTAAAAGTGGGGACATCCAAAATAATTTCATTATGGGGGTCCTCCCCAGCTCCAACACTATCACTGTAGTTGTTGTAAAGTTAAAAAATAGCAATGGAAAGCTGCAATTAAAATTAGCAGGTCTTACATAAAACCTTGAGTGACCAACAGGTTCTTGAGAGCTTCTGCTCTGCTGCATTTTTTCAGTTTTTTCCTGCATCCTGACTCAGCACCATGTGGGCTGAAATGCTGGGTTTGGCATCACATGTGCTGCTCCTTCCTGCTCATTTCCAGATCACCTCTAATTGTTGCATCCAGTGTGGTGGGAGCTCCCAAGGAATACGAGTGCTGCAGGGCTCATAAACCCAGAAGAGCTTGTTGCAGTACTAGTCCCCCATGGAGCATTTGCTTCTTTGCTTTTCGGATTCATCTCAATCTTGTGGTCTTTCAAAGAGCACAAGTCTTTATTCTGTACTAGGCCATGTCACACTTCGTTGAACCTGCCAGATCTCTCTAACAATTTTATTAAATATCAGTTTTCTTATGCAGGTTTTTAGGACAATCTAAATGCTTGGATCTCATTGGAAAGGTCCTTTCCCTTTCCCTTTCCCTCTCCCTTCCCCTTCCCCTCTCCCTTCCCCTTCCCATTCCCCTCTCTCTCCCTTCGTGGCTTTAAGCAATCTGATCTAGTGGGACGTGTCCCTGGGCATGGCAAGGGACTTGAATTAGATGATATTTATGATTCCTTCTGAACCAAGCCATTCTATAATTCTGTGAATCTATGATGTACTCCTTCATGCCCCAAAATGTGAATACCTTCTTAGATATAGACACAAATCTTTTTACAACCAGAGTTGCCCTTCCATTCCCTTCCATTCCCTTCCGTTCCCTGCCCTGCCCTTGCCCTTGCCCTTCCCCTTGCCCTTCCCC
The DNA here is from genome assembly GCF_000691975.1 of Corvus brachyrhynchos. Taxonomy (NCBI): domain Eukaryota; kingdom Metazoa; phylum Chordata; class Aves; order Passeriformes; family Corvidae; genus Corvus; species Corvus brachyrhynchos. Next base: position 1,026,642 of record NW_008240030.1, on the reverse strand, counting down.
TTGCCCTTCCCCTTGCCCTTGCCCTTGCCCTTCCCCTTCCCCTTCCCCTTCCTTTTTTTTTTCTTCTTCAAACAATCACAGAAGATAAGAACAAGAACTCACAGAAAACCAATCTGGTGAGAGTACAGTCAGCAGATTAAGGCCTGTTCTGAGTCTTCATTTTCCTCTCTCATTATTCTGACTGATCTTTGGCAGAGCAAGGCAGACATGTGGGCTGTATTTCTAACCCAAATTTTTTTTGACAGCCGTGCAGCAGACTCTAAGACGGCAATTGATTGTAGCACTGTACAACTTAAACATGTCTGTGAACTGCAGGAACTGTGCGATTACTCCCCTGGGTTTTCTAAAACAGATCTCAAAGTTTCTAACATACATTCTGTGTTTTCCTGCAGAGCTGAACCTGACAAAATGCTCTCTTGGCAGTGAGGATACTTATAGTGCTCAGCATTGTGGTAGGGACAGAGGCACTGGGGTCCTCTCTCCTCCAAAGAACAGTGCAGAGAAGTGTTTACATTTCACAGTATATTGCTTCACCACACAATTCAGTCCCATCAAGTTGTTATATTAAAAAAAAAATATATCATTTCCATCACTCTGAAGGAGTAAATCCAGCTGCCTAATCTCTTCATATGTGTATTCCTCATATCTATCAAATAGAAGTACAAAATGTCATGGTTTTGCTTCCCCAAAAGGTACTGTAAGTAATTCTTACTGAAAGCAGAGGGAGGGAAAATACAGTTTCAAAGCAAGTTCTTCTGGGTATTTTGTGACAGCATAGATTTAAAGGCATTCCCAAGAAAAGTGGTGTGATTTCTTCTACTGGAAGGATTTGGCGTCCTGGTTTTAAATGGACTCAGTGTTTTGCCCTTGCAAAAAGGGCAGAAAGGAAAAGGAAAGAAAGAAAATTGTTTTGTTCTTGTCTTAGACCAAGAAAATAATGAAAAAATGATAGAATTGGGAAGCACAGTGGCTCAGGATTGCTAGCTGTGCATGTTTAATCTGTCAAGATAAGGCCAGGAAACACTTGGTTCTGATTTTTCTTTCAATAATTTCACATCTATTTGATAACTCTAAATGCAGTAGTAAGACTCCTATTTTAACTGCATATGAGATGCATTTCAGGTCTTATTCACAATTCTGGCTTCACAGCTCAGGCCTGTCACAACTAAAAGATTGAATAAATGTACAGGAATGATTAATTCCTAAGAATAAAAGCTCACAATGAAAACCCAAGCCAGCAGATCTCTAGGATGCTTGAGCTTGCCCAGCACACTAAGCAAAATTACCTTTTTTTCCCCAGGTGACATCCAGGACACAGCTTTTCAAGGTCAAAAAGCTGCTAAAACTCATCCAGCTGTTCTCCTTTTCAAAACATTCTAGGAGAAGGGAGGGAGCAAAGGTAAGCTATTACCCTTTGTGATGTTCTCAGTTTGTTAAACTAGATTCACCATTGTATCTGGCCCCCTTTTTAGACTTCTTTATTCTCTCTAGGCTTCCAATTTAAGTCAGTGACTGAAGGGAGCAAAATGCTAGTTTTACAGCACTGACAGGAGAGCTTAGTTCAGTAAATTTGTCATTTAAAATCATCCTATGCCCCCAGACTTGGGGCTTGAATCCAGTCTGAATAAGATGCTTGAACTTTCTGAGATTATCATGCTGTGGGATGGAAAGGTTTTCTCAAATTCATTGCATTGTACATGTAAGAAGAATGAGGTAGAGGTGTTTTGTTGGAATGACTCTTTCTGGCAATGTACTTCTTATCTGATTCATATGTACAGTGTATTTCCTCTGCCTGCAAAATAGAGTTGTATCCATGCAGCTAATTTGATTTCCAACTATCTTGTAAAACCAAGCATTACTTTTCTTCCTCTTTTCTCATTAACTGAACTTGATATATAATTGTTGATATTTTCTATGTGGTGGCTACATGCCCTTAATGATGGGGTTATGACACTAGCTCAGTTGGATTTAATGTAATACTCACAGTCAGTGGCTTTCATTTTTTCATCAGAAGCACAGTGAAAAAAAAAGATGTTCCCCCATTTGGCACAATAAAACCTGATATGCACATTGCAGTCACTGACAGAGAGCACTGCAAAGCCTGACCCCTTGACCTCACTTCTGTAGGTGCAGAGGACTTTTGGACTCAAGAAAATGGTGTACATTTGCTCCACTGTGTGGAACAGGCTTATCCCCTGGGGCTCCACAGGAACACCTGCTTTTTTCTGGGCCAGAACCAGATCAGAATTATGTGTCCTCCGGTATACAGAATCAGAGAATCAGGTTGGAAAAGATGTCTAAGTTCATCGGGTTCAACCATTAACCCACCACCACCAGTGTTCATCACTAAACCATGTCCCCAGGTGCTACATCCATGCATTTCTGAACTCTTCCAGGGATGGTGTCTTGGTTTGAAAGACAGATGTCTGCTAAGGAAGGCAGAAGCCTCCCTTGGAATGGCAGATGTAACCCCTTTCCCTCTGAGTTATTATAATTTTGAAATCAAGGGCTTTTAGGCAAAGATGTGGGAAATAAGAATAACAGTTCTTTAGTATTATATATATAACCAGTCAAACAAAGAACAATAACTATGGTAGTTAACTATGGTAGCAAACAATCACAAACCCAGTGCCAGCCTTCTCAGCTGTCAGGCCCTTTCCCCTCGGGTGCAGTTCCGCCCGCAGCCGGCAGGGGCGCTGGCGGCTCCCGGTGAGCAGGGCAGGTGCAATGGTTCCCCCGCAGCTGCAGGGGGCGCTCCGGAGCGAGCTCGGGGAGCACGCGGCACCGGTGGTCTGGGGTCCCGGGGAAGGATGGAACAAAGGCTTCACAAACGCCTGGGCAGCTGGCCCGTGTGTCCGGCCAGACCCTCAGGAAAAAGGGGCTGGAAGCACCGGCAGGGCAGGGCGGCCACAGCCCAGCCTCCAGCAGGGCAGGGAAGGCGGCTTTGGGATCCTGGTGTTGTTTCCAGCAGAAAGAAAAGTGGCCGGAAAACAATCAGCAGTTCCTCTCTCTCTGAACGTGGAGACCCAACTGCCCACACACCCAGGTGAAACAAACGGAGAAGGCAGGTCTTTTGTTTTCTCTTAAGCACCCAGAGATTTGTATCTTAGTAACAGTTTGGGGGAAAATGCCTTTAGCAGAAAAAAAACTAGACCTCTTAAAACCCCAACATTATCCACCCCGAATTTTTTCCCATACTAACATGTTACATGAAACTTAACCCTTTGAACCATATAAATACATGCATCACCTGAATTATATACATATATACATGCTGATACTGATACAAGTACAGAGCCATGGGTAGTTCACCCTAAAACAAGGTCCCCTTGAGGTAAGCATCGGGTCTCTCCATCCTTTTGCATCACCCACCAGGTGCAACCTGGTCCCTGAGCAAAAACAACCCCACGGATGGGTTTGTCTTTGCT
>NW_008240030.1:1019031-1019341 GCF_000691975.1 Corvus brachyrhynchos | reverse complement strand
TCCTGGGTCAACGATCCCAGATACCTTGCCTCACCACTATCCAGTTGCACACCTGTGCCCATAAGGTCCCAAACCTGAAGCAGACAGGTTGTATAAGGCTCACGCCCCCTTCACACAATGTCTTTTCGCATACTACGGAGACTGTCGTACGATGGGGATTCAGTGATGATTTCCGGCTCTGGCTCTCCTGCTGGTTGTGAGGGCCCTGGTTCCCCATCATCATTAACTGGTCATACTGATTTGATCTTATACTTCCTCCTTTGCACAGGGGCGACTGCTGCTGGCTGTGGTTGTCCTTGTGGTTCAGCTG
>NW_008240030.1:994554-1018731 GCF_000691975.1 Corvus brachyrhynchos | reverse complement strand
AGTTTGGGTAGTCCATTTCTGAGGTGGGCTGTTGGGTGGTATCAGGCTGTGGGGCAGGGTCTCTAGTGTCTGGGGCTGTGTCAGGCTCTGGGGCTGAATCAGGCTCTGGGGTAGGATCTCTAGTGTCTGGGGCCGTGTCAGGTTCTGGGGCAGGATCAGGCTCTGGGGTAGGAACTCTAGTCTCTGGGGCTGGTGTCTGGGTAGTTATCCAAGCCAATCTCAACTTATCCTTGAGTGCTAAATAGAGTAGGCCTACGAGCACCAGATGGTTAGTACTCAGAGGGAATCTAAACCCTTCAAAAATTGGTGGGATGGGCCCAAAGAACTGGTTGAGGGGTTGGGAGAAAACTTCCCCTGGTGTCATTTCCTCACAGAAGGTACCATTTTTAACATAACCCCAAAAAACATGCACTTAGTGTGTGATAACCCTTTATCCATGTACCTGCATTCCGGAGGAAGTTAAAAACCCATGAATTCCTCACCCTCTCGACCCATAGCGCAAACTGGATAACAGCAATGGTAGCCTTAGTCAGAGGACCCATGTTTAGGTAAGGAGCTGCAAAGGGGAAGAATATAGCCACAACCACCTGCCACCCGAACCAGGGTAAACTAAACCACACAGGGCTGCTTAGCAAGGTTCCTATATCCAGCACACAAAATTAAGTTATCCAGGAACTGATATTCCTTTTTCACCTCTCTCTCTTAATGCCCTCAGGCCCCATGGTTGGGCGCCAAGAGATAGTGATTTCATCACTTCTGGCCAGCCTGTTCCAGTACCCGATCCCTCTTCCAGTGAGGCATTTTTTCTAATAACAAATCTAAACCTTTCTTGGCACAACTTAAGACCATTTCTTCTCATCCTACTACCTCTTACTTAGAAGAAGAAGACCGACTCCAGCCTGTTTATAGCCTCCTGTCAGGGAATTGTAGAGAGAGAGAAAGCCCCCCTGAGCCTCCTTTTCTCCAGGCTGAGCTCCCCCAGCTCCCTCAGCCCCTCCTTGTGCTCCACCCCCTTCCACACCTCTGTTGTCCTTCTCTGGACATTCTCCAGCACCTAACCTAACACATGGGTTGTCACATTTTGTCACATAACAATTTGTGCAAAAAAAGGCATAAAAATATAAAAGCAGAGGTTGCATTTTAAAATGTATCAGTTAATACTATGTTCAGTACTAGACCAAGGGTATATATATGAATGAAATTTGACTCATAACGTTGAACAAAGCCTGGTTAATGAGTCAGAGGCAAAATTCATAACATAATTGCAAAACAAATGTGCTATTATTTGCTGTTCATTTAGACAAAGCCTTCCTGAATAAACGAGTATTTACACATTCAGGTCTCTGTGTCTAATTGTGTTTGTGCATGTAGTTACATATTGCAATTACTGTTCGTTGATGCTATGCATGCATTTTTTAAAATCTAACTTCATAAATTCACATCTAGCTTTATTGCCTCACAGATATATCTGAAGCTTGTATGTGTATATATAAATATTTTTTCTATTTTTTTCCAAATAACTACTTTTAACTAAAGGTGTCACAGTCACACCCACCAATTATGTCCTGGTTTGTCTTCTAGAAAGGATCATATAGTGAATGAATAAACCAAGAGAAAATTCAGACTGTCCATTGCACAAGGAAGTGAAGTACAGGATATTCACGTGGAAAATGAGAAAGAGGCTGAACCTTAAAAGTTTGAGGTAGGTTTTAGTAGTAGTTGGGATTTTTCCTTGACTAATGGTAATTCATTAAATTCTGATCTTGAAATGACCCTTAGTCCTACTACACAAAACTATATGTTCAGGCATTTCATGAGGGAGTGAAAAAAAAGCACCATTCTCCCCTTTAAAAGTTAGGTCTTTTTTGATGGCCTCACAATGGAATTGTAAGCAGTACATAACGAATCCTCATCCTAAAAATTGGCCTTTATCCCCCAAGTTAATAGCATTGGATTTTGATTTTAAAATGCAGATGACTTTAGATTTACAATAAAGGACTGTATAGAATGCTATCTGGAGTACAAAATACAAAATTAGAATTAAAATTGACCTGATAAGGTATAGTAAGGCACAGCACTCTTTAAAATGGCTTTAGTCAGGATACATTAAACTGTTGAAAATATGCTTTAATTCCACTACTTTAAAAAGTAATCAAGTCCATAAAATACAGGTAAAGGAGGAGATAACTGATTTGGAATCTGAAAGACTGAAAAGTGACCAGCAACCAGAACAAGACATGGAATTCTTAACTAGAAAAAGAAGTATTAAAATGTGAAAAGTGCAGACTCTGGACAGGCCCAAACAAAAAAAGTCTTTATGCCAAGTTGTAGCGGATGAAAATGGTGTCACCAAAATCTTCTTTCTCTTCTTATGTAGGACAATAATAATATATATATGTATCCAATAAATTTTAGTATTTGTGGACTCTTTTGAAAGCTATCAGTCCTTGATGGCAGATCTATGTGAACAAAAATCTGAATTTCTGTTCACATTGTTTGTATGGTTGAAGAAGGAAAATTTCAAGGGATAAGTGTCGCAATGACCGCTGCTGTCCACTGCCCAAGGCAGCTCCAGCAGTGTGCGGCAGGAGTGGGGAGCAGCTGGAGGCACGGAGCTTTAAGGCCGCTCATCTGAAGCCTCTGCTCTACGCAGGGGAGCACAGGCTCCAGGCACTGTGGCAGTCAGCAGCCCTCGATGAAGGGAAAGATAAAAAGTAGCGGGGAGGCTTGCCATGGGAGGTAATCAGGGTTTACTTAACAGGATCCACAGTGAACAAGCAACAGTTGCAGTGCTGCTACACTTAATAAAGGGGGGTTGAACAGGAGGAGTAACCCAACTAGGGACCAATAGGCAGATTAGGAGGGAGGGATGCTGGAGGGAAGGACTCACATATGGTCCAATAGTCTTGGTGGGTGGAGGGAGAGGGGTCACATGCACCAATGAGGCATCGAGGTTTAGGGGATTTCCAAGAGGGGAGGTACTCGAGGGGGCAGGGTCTCGGGGAATTGATGGGGACCATATAGGGGTAATTAGGGAGGGCTTTGGTGATAGGCACAGAACAGTCCAGAACTCCGGGAGGGGTTTGGGCGATTGGCAGGGAAGGTGCCAGAACAAGAGGAGGGGATAACCATATTGGGAGCACCGGGGGAGCGGCTTGGATCTGGGGCAGACCAACTGGGAGTAGAAGTGGGGAAGGTAGGGATGAACCATTAGGGTACAAAGAACATACAAAATACAATAAAAACATCGCATCACCACAGAAAAGAGTTAATTTCTTGCCACCTATCACTTCCCCTTTTGTGACTGAAAATCTTTAATTTGGGTTTGGAAATCTTCATTCAGTCATATTTTGCTCCTGGAAAGACCTATTTTATTTTTTTTTTTTTAACTTTTTAAAAACTTAAAAAAAACCCAAAAACCAAAACCAAAACACCCCAACCAAACAAAAAAAACCCCCCAAAAAACAATAAACCTTTTTTTTTTTCCTCAGCATGAGCACACCGGTGGGGCTATTTGGATTACTGTGTGAAAATTCCTTGATCTCTTTCCAGAATCAAGTTGTAAAGAATAGTGAGAAAGAAAATCAGTAGAGATAGGGGAAGTTTCTGTGACATGCTTCGTGGTACTAGGGTGAGACCAGCCAACATTACAAAATCACTGAAAAAAACACTAGCAAGTAACTTCTTTGATCCCTTTCCATCAGGATATGTGCAATCTAGACTACTACAACCACATACAGTCACTGTTCTAAAGCACCTGTTACCATAACATTGGGGTAGATGTTACAGTACTTATCAAAACAGATATGAAATAAATTTCAGAAATGCATCTCACTACACAGGATTCCAAATCACTTTATGGAATCATTTTAAATGAGTCTAGAAATACAGAGGAAGCCTGCTGGTGCATGGGAAATTACCTTTTCAGCGTTCAGCAACACACAGATCCTAATACTAGAGAAACCACTTTTTAGGTTCTTTTACAGAGGTCTGAAGACAATGTATCTCAGAGGAAGTCAGGAAAGGAAAGCTATGGAGGAAACTGTGATGGGGAAATGGGCAGCACAGGGACAGACAGACATACTCACTGTGTTAGCCCCTAATTTTTGGTGTCCACAGGAGAAGGAAAGTCAAGCACTGCAGCAACCACTGCCTGTAACAGTGCTTGGCAAATATTTTTGTAGCCACGGAATGTACAACATTCAACAGATTTTTTATTTAAATGGCTAAATCCAAGATATAGATTCCCAAAAGCCTTCCCGGTGACTAGTTAAGCCTGCAGACACCTCCTTGTCCACTAACTAGGATACCTTAGTAGTCGTCCACTGAGCCAACACAGAAGTCTTTTCTTAGTGAGCAGCATGGTGTTTAATCTCCTGCAGGATTCAGAAATCAAATTTTTCCTTTCCCATAATATCTGCAAAGACTGATCAAATGAATACACTTAGAGCATATAGTCAGGTGAGATTTCATGCTGAACACAGGGGAGAGGAAGAAGAAACGTGTTGTGCATTTTCCTTATTTTTTACTTAGAACCTGGTATCTATAGGTTTCACCCAAAGGATAAGAAAGTGAGCTTAAAATCCTCCTATTGTTTGTTTAAAGCAGGAATTTGTTTCTAGGAGCATGCACTTCTAAAGTCTGAGATAAACTTCTTACCATTTTTTCTATCAAAGCCTCCTTGCAGCCCTTTCCTTCTTAGGAGGTGAAACTTAAGCCCATCTCTCTAGGATTCCCTGCCAAGAGTTTAGATAATAGAGACTGCAAGCATCTCTGGATTAACACAATTTTAGCACTTGTATCGAGAAGATTATAGTGTGGACAATAGCACTTAGGGTTAGGTGTGGTGAAGCTGTGCCTAGTTCTCTTATGTGGATCAAGTCACTGAGATGATTACTTCAGTCCTCCCTTGTTAAAAATCCAACTGGTATCTCAAAAACTTATACAACAGTTTGTAGTAGGAAATATAGAACAATGTTTCCAATATAAATTAGAGTTGGAGAGGAAATACAAAATAAAACTGCTTAGGACATGGTGGTGAACACAACTGTTTGTGCTTAAGTTTTGTATCTTGATGATTGTGAGAACTGGGATGAATTCAGCATGTCATATCCTCTAAAAAGACAGAGCTGTCACAGTAGCCTAAGACCTGATTTTCTTCTGTTTAAGATGGAGAATGCAGTCAGCTCCAGCATGGCCCACTTCTGCTTAGCTCTGGGTTTGGTGTCCTCAGAGAACAGCAGGACCATAAGGACACATCCCAATCTTTTCTTGTCTGTAATCTGTAATGCTGGCAAGGCAGTGAATTCTGTAACCTAGATAGGAAGGCTGCCTAGGATAGACATCAATTGCAATGGCAAGGTTTTGTGATAGACGTTGTACTGGAAATGTCTCTGTGCTGCAAGACACACTAAAATCTAGTAATGGAAAATCACAGGTTTCTGGTTACCAGCATCACTGTCTGAGTTCAAGCCAGAGTCCTACAGATGTGAGGCTTTGTTTCTAACTACCCATCACCTCACTGTCTCAAAGGAAATCTTTGGGTGAAGAAATAGACAGAAATAATAAGAGACTTCATTGCTCCGGTCTTAATATATCAAGAAAATAAGTTTGTCAAGGATGTTTAAACAGAAGAGTTTCTATCGCTGAAATATTGTCAGGGTAAATTGCATCATTAGCAACTAATTAACAATGGAATATTGACAGTTCAGTAAGTGGAAGTACTGTGTGACCCACCTATCATTTTGTAAGGCTGCTTTTGGCAAGCAGAGTCAGCTAGAAGTTAATACTATGCATGGGCAATGAAAAGAAAAAAAATTACGAACAGGGAAATCCTATTGTGTTTCTTTATGACAGCTCATTTTGTGTATTTAAAGAGAAGCTCCTTTAGAAAAGAAAGTGTATCAATGTGCATAGATGCTGATTCTGCTATACAACAGTTTTTTTGGTATAAAAGGGCTGAGATCTACTTGGACTGGTGCTTTGAAGTTCATTCTTTTAGCAATCATAATCCCAGAAAGAAAATGAACATTATTTTGAATCTCAGCATAGTGAGAGATCACACATTTCCCTTTTTTTTATATTTTACAACAGAAAAGGCAAGGAGAATATATCACAGTATCCCCTTTGATACTTTTCACATTATACTTTTTTTCCTCACTAGTGGAAGAAAACCCATATATTTTATGATATAGCAGGCACATGAGTAGAGAGAGCCAGGAATATAAGGGGGAACGTGGAAGGGGACTGGTGCTCTCAAACATCGTTTAAACACTTTGTACTTTATCTAGTCCTCATCAAACCCACTGTATTACAATCTAAAAAATACTATGGTCTTCTCAAAGAATATGTAGTATCAGAAGAGGAAATTTTTCCCAGTTTGTGTCTACATTCCCTGCCAGAAAACAGATGGAAGACTTGCACTGTGCAGGGTAAGGAATGTACCCAAGCTGAAACTGTGAACAATGCTTGCTTGCATTTATAATGGCAAGGTGGAACAGATGGTGACAACTGAGTTGAATGTGAACAGTCCATTGAAATAGCCTAAATTGTCAAGCTATTCCTGTATAGAAAGCAGTGTAGGCACCATTCAAACAAATTGAAAGTAGCCTTCACGTTATTGAATCAGCTGGAATTGCCTTACATTGTGAGTTACACTGGCCTGACAGGGTTCTACAGAGTATAAGCTGTTTCATTTTAGTAGCTATGAATGCTCCAAAGCCAGGAAAAAACTCTCAAAAGTTAACAAAAAATCCATTACCATTCTATTCTCTGACTCATTTTGTTGTAGACAAACTTCTGGGCAGATATCTAATGAGATTAACAGGATCAACAAAAACGTCGTGTCTTCAGTTTTAAACCCAAGGACAGACTGTTCTTATCAATAGGCTCCAGATCTTCAAGGCAAGGCCAGATCAAAATAAGCTTCATCAAAAATATTGTTTTCCACTTTTGTTAATGTAATGTGTTTACACTCAGCATTTTAAAAGCAGGTCCTGAATGGCTTTTTGTAGGCATGCTGTGCAGAATGAGAATAGCCTGCTTGATTTTTGTGTGGCAGATTAAGCTTTCAGCAGCTCTGTGCAATACTGAAGAAGCACAGGAGGCACTGATGACTGCACACCTCTGTGTAAGGGATGTGGACTCTCCTATACACAGCAAGAATGGTACTTGCCAGACCAGTGTGCATGAACAAAAACCTGAATTGAGCAGAGATATCTGAGATAGCCCCCAAAGATGAAAGAGAGGCTGCAGATTAAATCCTACCCATGAAAGTAAGGAGGGCTTTGAGGTAGAAGGAGTTACTGGGAGGTAACTTGCTGCTGATGTACTAAAGTAGCTGTTTTTGTGATATAACTTCCATGTGCATGCTCATTTCCTGTGATAAAGTTGGTGAATGCAAAGTAGTTTATTTCTTTTTCATGCCATTCTGATCAGGGGTATGAACATTTAATTTTTCTGTGTCCCACAGTAGCTATTTCTGTGCTTGTGCCATTTTACTGTCTTGGAGTCCTCTCCTGAACAGGTGAGGTGTATCAGTGGCTCCCATCCCTCCTCAGAAATGAGACTGGAGTGAAGGAGGCAGCCAGTGTTACTCCTCCACTCACATGGCACAATACTTATCTGATCTTTTGATATCCCTTTCTTACCTGGTCAGGAGCAGAGATTGGAAACAAGTGGTCCAATACTAAAAGTGAATGTTCCAACCGTGATGTTACACATAATTTTGAGCAGAGGTCCTTTTGAGCATCTACTTTAGAAATAACTCTATTGAGTATTAAACCAAGTAGCCACTGGAAGCTCATGACAACTTCCAGAGCCAGTGAAGTAACTTCTGTTTTCACCTGCAGATTATTTGTGAACAGATAAAAAATCTCAAATATTTATTTAATCCCTCTTTAACTAGGAATTGTACATCTCTTTCTTGCATGTGGAACTGAGAATTTATAAGGTGAAAAGAAGGGATGAGTTGCAGATTGCTCTGTTAGAGCTTTTCTTTCCTGTATTGATAAGGGAGTGCTGAATATGTGCAAAAATACACTAAGGTTTTAATTAAGGTGGAAAACTTCTCCTAAATTACTGATTAAAAGGAATGAACAAGTATGTTGGCATATTCAGCTATTTGCTAATTGCAGATAATTAATCCTTCATAATGGCTAACAAAGTCTAACATTACTCTGTAAATAATGTATAGCATATTCTTAAGGAATTGTAAGGACATATAAATATTGCATACTGCATTCATTTAGCCTATTAAATTGCATTTAGCAGTGGTCAAAAGCTGAAACACATCATTTTGCATATTTTTTTAAGGATATAATGAATCTAATATTATTCCTCTTGACTCTTTTGACTCCAAGTTAAATGGAAGCAGGAGCAAGCCTCAGCTAAGTAGTCAATTGTTTAGTACTGTGTGCTTAGAAAAGGGTGAAATTCCTCCCACTGTTGACATTCATAGTTGGCTGTCTAGTCAATGCCATGAAGATTACCTGTTAACAACCCTTGTCTGAGCCTAAGCAGTTATAAAGGAAAACATTCCTGTATTTTGCATATAGATGTGTGTGTGTGCATGGGCGTGTGTGTAAATAAAATTATCTTGTCACTTTTATAATCTTGAATATGAAAATGACTGTGTTGCTCAACAGATAAGGTAAAATGCTCTTATAAAATTCCCACGCAGAGGTTTTGATAAGCTGTCTCTCAAGAATAAGCATACCTCTTTGACCCCTGGATTTAATAAACATAGGGAAAACAGCAGTTTTCTAGCCTGTAGAATATTCTAAGACTGCATAAAGAAAAGTAAGCTTAACTTATCATCATAATTGCAGTTTCTTGGCATAAAAAAAGTACTGTGAAATGTAACACTAGGGCTTGTTATGAGGACTTTCTTCATTTAGAAGAAAACCCTACTGACGAGTGTGATTTGTTGTAAATGCCTCTTTGTCATTTGAAGATCTCTTCAATAGACATTTCAGACATGGTTCCCCTGAAAAACCCACTAAGCTGTGTTTTTTAAAGGAAGGCAAGAACTAGAAGCAAGACATGCTTTCAGGCACCTTTGTGTTTTGGTGCTGTTACACACACAACTCCGTGTGTAACAATGGGGAAGAATTTTAACATAGGTGAGAATAGAGAACATAAAATAAAAATGGAAATTAAATAAACCAAGATTGTGTCTATTTAATAAATGCAAAGCCTGGGTCCCTTCAATCCCAGGAGCCAAAGTAAGGATAGAGAAAGGCAAGTCCTTCAATTATTCATAGACATAATTCAGCAGCAAGCAATTATTGCCTTTGGTTATAAGGATTCAGTTGGCATTGAGCAATTAAACCAGATGTCTTTTTCAGAAGGAAACTATATAACTTTGACAAGACATTAGCACCTATCCCCAGTTATGTCTTATTGGATCCAAGCTGTCATCCAGGAGAACATTTGTACTAGAGTTGTGATCAAATAAAATATAGTGAGTTATAGTTGTGTTTATGTAGAATGTGGGTCCCTGTACACATATATCTCCTCTCTAATATGGTTTAATCATTCTTTCATTTTTATAAGATTCAACAAGGCATCATTTTAGGAGAAAATTCCTTTTGTCCCTATTGTGGAATTTTCCTTTCTCTTGTAAACTGGATAAATGTAAAGAGGCCAATGATTCCAACTTCTCTGAAGAACGTCTAAGTATCTTTAAATTGCCACTAAGAGTATTCCATACACACATGAAGGGAGAGGAAAACAAACAAAAAAATCTCTCTGCTTATGGAGAGAAATAACAAAAGAAATCATGTTCGTTTAGTCATTTAAATTCTCCAGTATGTTTCTTTCCACTGTATTTGCAGGAGGCTTGCTTTTCTTCCTATCTTGAAGTAGCTTATCTACTCTTATCTAAGATTTTGTTTTCACCCTCTGTCTTCTCTATATCCAGCTTTAGTGTGCTTTGACACTCCTTTTCAAATAAAAATGTAAACCATTGGATTAATGTATTAAATGAAGTGTTCAGCTTCTATGTACTCCTGTCTGTTGTGAGTTATGAATTTATTTGGAATGCAAAATTAAATAGAAATCTTAATTATTAATTATTAATTATTAACTTTTCACAAAATCAACCTTCCTTCTTCCAAAACCAGCTCTGCAAAGTCCAGCAAGGCAAGTCTGCCGCGTGATACAAGCAAGATGCTCCCAAAGACAGGACTCACTTAAGTCTGTGGTGGTGACAGACATCATACACTTTTTATATTGAGCATATATGTTAAGTTATTGCTTTGTAGAATAGGTGGATACACCTCCCAGAATCAAAAGGCTTGCATATATTCAGGCATGTAAGGCTTTCATATCTAATCCAAAACTATAAGGTTGTAAATAAATGCTAAAGACTGTATTTATGGAACTGTTGAAAAATCAGCCTTGGCTTGACAGTTAAATCATTTGGCACAATGATTTTTCTTGTGATTCTGCTTAAGACCACAAGAAGCACAGTGGCCACAGCAGATATCCAAGCACCTTCAGAGCATCTGATTGTTTGTGTCATGCTGAGTGAAATGGAAAATTGCTACTGCAAAACTAGAGATCTATAATTCTGTGTAGATGTTAAGATTGACTAATGAAAGGGATGACAGGTCACAAGTAGCTTCTACTGTTGGTTAAATGACACCCAAAATAGGCCAGGTATGTCAGAGGGATGTTATTCCTGGTTCTAATGTAATCCTTGTGGACTTTTTCATGGAAGTTTAATTAATACCCCTGGTAAACACAGGGCCTGGCAAAGGTCATTTGAAATATTTACTTCTGTTAGCAACTATATTGCAAGGGATGCACATTCCATACATTCTTGCCTGAACTATTTCAGAAAATGTCATTTGGGCTTTGGGGATAGACTGCTGCCTCATTAAGGTTAGTGAAACAGGGAGGGTTGGTTCTCCTGGACATTGAAGCAAAACAGTGCATATTTTTACCCTTTGATCCAAAGTAGCAGATCTTTAAACTATAAGTTGAACCTACTGTATTAACAACGATCTTCCTGAAATTTGATTATTAAACTCTTACAAAAAAAAACCCAACAAACCAACCAAGAAATTAAGACCAGTTCAATAAACAAGATCAAAACCTATTCAAAGTGATAAAAATCTACAAATGTAGTTGAGAAAAGTGTTGGGTTGCAGAAGATGGTGCTATGGTAATAAACACTTAAGGATCCAAATTCATTTCTGACTGTGACACTTGGGTGACTCACAGCAGCTGTAATTGAAAGGTTATGACCTGACTCCCTGAGAATAGGTGTAGTTAATGTGTCTGGAGTCCCACTTCTCAGAGAATGTAAATCGACTGGATTGACAAATTCAAATCAGGGAATACAATAGCAATGTATATGCCAGGGAAGTCTATATGCCCTGCTCTGGAACTCTATATGCCCAGATAGCCAAGTAATCAAACACAACAGCCTTCTTCCTCAAGACACCTTTTGTTACCTTGGGGAGAATCGGCCCAAAGATTTGTTCCTCCTGTGCAGAACATCATCTCTTGAAACAGCCTGTTTCTATTCTATTCCCTGGCACAACAAAGGTTAAAAAGCTTTTTTAAAAATTTTTATTTTATTTTATTTTCCTTTTGGAGCATGTCCTTTCAAGAAATAACTGAGCATTCATGAAAGCAACACTTTTCATTTAAAATATAACTCTGGAGAGGGAAAAAAGCAACAAATTAAATCCTCCTCTTCTCTAGCAGAGAAGACAGCTTTGGCTTAGTGAACATCCTTTATCATTCAGATATGCTGTTGCAGCACTCAGCCATGCCAAATATTTATTCAAAGGGAATTCCTTTTGATTTTCCTTTTATTATGTACCTCATAAAATGTTCCAACACAGTAATCATTAGCTAAACGATTATTCAGATGGATAGTGCCACCATTATCTTAATTGTACATCCAACCTTGCTGCAATCCTTGCTACCACATTGCTACCATATTTCCGAAGCCCATTTTCAGCTACTGCATGGAAATAAAAACTTTTAACCTTGGGATAGAAACAGCAAAGGAAAAATCTTATGTTAAAGATTTAAATGGTATTTGAAAGAGTGAAGAGAAGGGGGAGGATCAAATGATGTGGTTATTAGAAACCACCTTCAATTAATTTTAATGCTGAATGAGCAAATATGCTAAGATGCTGATAGATATGCATCTTACCAAGCTAAAGGTTTAGAGTATTTTATTTGAGATCTTTCCTAACTTGTGTAGGAAAGGATATTTCTATTATGTACGTATATTTTATATTTATTTGGTATATATTTGTGGAAACCAACAAGCTGCTCTGAAAGTTTCACAGACCTCGACTTGGACACAATCACTTTGTACCCTTGCAAATTTGGTTTGTACCTGTGAGAAGTTTTAACATCAACAGAAGCAAGAACCCAAAACAACAGATGAAGAATGCACAGCTGCACTGGGGAGGCTGTTATTTGGTTTAGATTTATTTTAGATGGGTGTTAATTTCAAGTAACCAGTAGTTTTGTGGGGTGTTAACATAGAAGCCAATGGGGACACAGCACAGGTACCAAGAAACTGTATAAAAGAGGCTTTGTAGAATTAAAGATGCTTTTTGCCACTGCCTGGAGTTGTCAGTGTATATATGTGTCGTGACCCGCCTTGAGAGTGACATATATTGGGTATTAATTGGGTATTTATTTATTGGGTATCGCTGATGGTTTTAAATATATATTTTATGACAGGATCATCTATTAAAAAGGATATATTCCTTCTGAAAACATTTTAGTTGTGAGTTAATAGCATATATTTGATGCCATGAAGATTTTTGCCTTTTCTTTTATACCCCTGTTATACCTTTTACAACTTCTGTATTCCTAGTGCTTTTTGCCTACATTCTTGGACTTGTTTGTCAAGCTAAGAGACTAAACATTTTGGAAGATCCGTAGCTAGGGATCAGTGTGCCCCAGACCCCAAGGTCCTCTCCAGAACATATTCTGTAAACCAAGATAGAACCATCCAGGGGAAGGTTCCTTGGGGAGGGGGGGGCTCACTTGAGCCTCTCATTGGGGAATCTTTGACAGATATGCTAATTAGTAAAACCTATAATGTTATACCCAATGTTGGGGGGGGGGAGGAGAGGAGAGACACAGAGACACAGGGAAAGACTCAGGGGGGTACATCTCGATGCATATGACCTGGACGTGTACACCTAAGGATCCTTAAAAATAAATACCAAGGTAAAATCCCTTTTCCCCTTCTAACCATGTATGCCTCTTGATTTTAAGACCAGGAAAAGGCATCAATTGATGAAAAATTCCTCTGCAAGAATGGAAAATGAATATGGAGTAAAGGAAAAATAAAGGCAAAAACTGGACAACCTGAAGAAAATTGGAACCAGTGGGATTAGCTGATTAAAAAATATTACTGCTGTAACTGTATCATATGAGGAGATTAGGTGTGCTGTTTCTCACAGAATCATAATGCACCAACACTGTTACATTCTTCTAAATGTTGCCCTTTACGTACTTCCAGTTTAGATTGCCTTTGTGAAGGAGCGCAAGGGACGTAACAGCAGGTTGGGGGTTTTTCCTTCTCTGATAACAAACAAGCAGTCTGTGGAACTTTACCTACTTGTTCCTCTGGAGTCAGGCTCTGATGTTTTCCCCTGAATGCACATCCATGCCATCCTAGCAGGACTGCAAGAATGAAATTGGAAGATAATGCACCTTTCCTGGGGGAGTATAAGGGTGTGGATCTATGACAGAGGTAGAGCACCAGGCCATGTCATTCATACGGGTGAAGGTACCCAGCAACAGGAGTGTGCATCTTCCCACCAAGCTGAGTGGTACCTCAGGAAACAAAGAACAGGGACTCTATGAAGCTGTTTACTGTCACAACAGATGATGGTTTACTCTTGAAAAATGAATGTTTATGGAGTAGAAGAAATCACCATTGCATCCCACTCAGAACACTGAGTCTGGTATTTTAATCAGTGTGATCTGTTTGCAAGATGGTTGCAGAGTACAGAACAATATTCTGCTTACATGATTCTGTTTCTCTTACCCAGTTTGTTTCAATGATTTAGCTGGTTGGAAGACAGAGATGTGAGAAGCAAAATAATGGTGATGACAGAGCGAAAGAAACCTGCAGATCCCAGAAATTTTCCCAGGGAAAAAAAAAGACAGATATTAAATTAGTGATGTACCCCTGTCCTGGGTTGCCTGGTTACCATCCTCATGAGCTGTTGAAATCAGGTGGGGCAGTGTTTCCTTGCCTCCTCCACCCAGACTATCTTTCTGTTAATTGCCCATCATTGTCCTGCCGCCTGACTCGGAGATAACTCCCTCCGGACTATCTTCTGTTGATGAGCCTAATCAACACTTGGCCTCATGACTCATTACCCCATTGTGAGATGCTCCACCCAGAGGGAGGAACCAAGCATCCCATCGTAGATATAATCTGAGATGCTGAACACCAGAAATAATCTTTCCACTGGATTTCCAGAGCACAGGAGCTACATAGCCACCACTGGACCTTCTGAGGAAGAGCAGACCCATTTTTCTACAGGATCACCTCTTCAGGAGGACTGCAGCCCCATTCTACCAGACTGCTACCACCACCCTGATTAACAGGGTGTCAGGTTGTACCCTGACTCTGTCAGTTTAACCCAGTGTTTTCTGCCTTTATTTTTTTTTTTTCTTTCCTTATTTTTTTCCCTATTAAATTGTTATTCTGACTTGGTGTCTCCCACTAGTTTGTTTTCAAACTAGTACAACCCCTTTCTTCTGAATGTTGAGCAACTTACTTCAACTCACTTGAGACAGTAGTTTCAACTGAGGATTGCAAGAAAATACCATCACGTGAACCCATGTGAGCTGCACCGCAAATTCATCAGATTTTGGCTGCAATATATGTGTAGGGTTCACTGGCACATTTGTGGCCAACTGCCTTGGTCTGCCTTGGAGCTAATTCCAGTGCCTGGGACCTTTTAACACTGGTGATGCACGTGTACAGCTCTTGGGCACACCATGGTGTGTGCCTGCAGTGCCATCCAAGTTCTGACAGATAAAGAAAACAAAAAGGAGAATTAAGAGGGGGAAACACCTCTGCTTTCTCAGGGTCTGCTGATGGACTGTGTGTCTCCTTCTCTCCTGATGGGATGTCTTTAGGTGGGCTTTCCAGCTCCACCCATATTGAAGCAGACCTGTGTATCTATCTATCTGTCTCCATATATGCATCACTAATATCTCTTCTGTCTCAATACAGAGTAACACTGTGCAAGTTAGTGCATTTTTAACCAGTAATCCTGAATCTCCTTTCCCATTGCTTCAATAAACCATTGTATTTGTGAAAGCTCTCGTTGAACTCAGCCAGACCTATAGTACTGGACTAGTAAAATGCACTATTTGTAAGTCTGTGATCATGCCAGTTCTTACTGAACTCCACCAGACTGACAGTGCCGAATTGGCTACAATCAGAAATTAAGTGCAGGCACACCCAGCCCCTCTGATTACTAAGGACCAGCTGGAGCACAGGAGGGTTTATTTGCTGCAAAATTTCCATATCCTTAATGAAGAAGAAGAATTGGTGAAAGACAGTGCAGAGTGCATTGTGCACCCCATCCCCAGCAGAAACCACTAATCCACAGGTGATTTGCTCTTCATTAAAGGAAGATTGCCTGTGCAATGATGTGGTCACATTTCTTCACCCCAACTCCTACCTCTCTTTTCAAACAACTCCACAGAAAACTCTGACTTTAAAGAAGGCAACATCTATGCATAACATTTTGTCATTCTCTCTATTTTCTTTTCTAATCACTGCCAATGCTGTCTTCAAGTCTCAACTGCTCTATTTTTTATCTAAGCCTACACAAGCTTTTTTTATGGTAGTGTTCTGTTCATTTCCCCATTATTTCTTAGCTAAAACTTTCCAATTATTTTGTCTTTAGTTAAAAGACTTCACTTCTTCAAATTCACCCGGGGCAACTTCATTATTTTGCTTTCCAGCTATCTATCCAATGTCAATTACGGGACCATTTTTTGCTGTGTTACCGAAGCAATGATAGTCCAGTTTTCTAACAGTGATAACAGCGTTTGACTAACAATTTTTTTTTTAATTGCTCATGGATTTCAATCTAATTTGTGAAATTCATTTCTATTTTAAACACAATGAAGTAGAAATATGATGAGCTTTTAAATGAGTGGAGGCCAGGAATACAGACATCATTGCCCCTCTGTTCACTTTGACCTCATTTTGCTGGCAACCAGAGCTACCCACTATAAAAAGGATTCAATACAAATGGATGAATTTTATTGATAAATGTGCCTAATTAGAAGCATTTTGGAAGCACTTTGACACCACTGAATCAAAGAACTGACCTTGATATCAGAATATTGTACCTCATTGCACTGAGAAGAATACTGAGAATGAACACCTATTTTATAAGTTCTTATTTCTCATATTATTTTGTAATCTTTAATATTTAAAATGTATAAGTTGCTATCAGAAGCATACCTTAACCAAAATAACAGCTTCTGATATTTTGGAGATACTTAGTTCTGGAGCTGAAAGCAATATTTGTGTGTTATAATTGACTAATTAATTAAACCTAAGGTTCAGGCTTAATTTCCTTGAAATTTCAAGAATCATTTTAATCTGGAGCCCTGACTGTCACTTTTCAGATTTCCCATGTGGTTTTCATTGTGAGGTGCTGTGCTGCAGCAGGATAAATGATGCTGATTCATGTTCCTTGGCCTGTGTGATGCATCCTAATCAAATTCTCATTCTTTCTGTAGGAGTCATTTATGGCAGTTAACAAGGAAGAGCAAAGTGAAATCTTTGGGGAAGGGGAAACCTGAGAGAGAACCAGCCTGTGTTTCCTCAGGTTCTGAAGCCTTCCTGGGAAAAAGGAGACAGAGTCATGTCAGTCATGGGAGGATGTGACCTCCCACATGCCCATGCATGTGGGGCTCACACAGTTGGAAGTCTATATGAAATAGATGTTCAAAACATAACTTTTTTTATTATTATTCTTTAGGTTTTCAGAGATTTCCTAAAAATATTGCCAAAACCTAATGCAAGCACTGTATGTTTTTTCATATAATACTTGGGGTGTTTTACCTTTTGAAGGATGTATCACCTATTCCACAAATACTATATTATAAATACTATACTAAGAGAGCATGGAGTTTCCACAGGAGATTGTTTTCAGTTTGTTTGAGAGCCTTTTTAGAAAAAAATGGCATTCAGAAGATGCGTTATCCCATGGCAAAAGGGAAAACAAGGTAAATGAACTGCATTTTGGTCCTTGTGACCCCTTTGTGGTGAAAAATGGGCGATACAGCAGAAGTGTGGCCCTCAGCTTTTCCTGATGGCTCCAGCAACACTGCCAGTGCTCGTTCCTCTGTCAGGAATTTCACAGCCTGTTTTGAAAGTGCAAGAACCTCATCTGCTGTCAATAAATCCACAAAGGGCACCTTTATTTCAAGCTGTTAGACGTTTGGATTTCTACGGAAAATATAAATAGCTCTATGTCCTTCAGTAGTTCCTGCTGTTGAGATTTGTTTCAGATAATTAGGATGAGAGTGGTGAGGTACTGGCACAGATTGCCAAGAGAAGCTGTGAATGTTCCATTGCTGGAAGTGTTCAAGGCCAGGCTGGATGAGGCTTGGAGTAACCTGGTCTAGTGGAAGTTGTCCCTGCCCATGGCAATGGGGTTGGAAAGAGATGATCTTTTAAGGCGCCTTCCAACTTCCAAATTATTCTATGATTCTATGATAATTAGAAAACATCAAGCAGTCTGTTAATTGAATTCCAGTGGGGACCCAGCCTTACCTGTCTCACACCCTGTTTCCTCTGCAGCAGCTCTCTGTGAAATGGTACATGGCATGAGTCTGCAACATTTCAGTGTTGTTGAACTTCTGAGCTGATTAGGGGACAGGCTTTTTTTCCCTCCTCATTCTTATCTTATTGTACATTCAGTGTCTTGCAGGGTGTTTGGTAGCTTAATAAAATAAATGTTTTGCTGGCATGTTTCATAATAACATACATGTGTAGGTTTTGTTCTTCCTACAAGCCACCACTATTAATTTACATCAGGAAATGAATTTGTTTCATAAATATACAGTAAGAGAAAGTCATTGCTCAAAGTCACTGCATCCTGAGTAGTCATAGTAAGAACTACCTAACAGAGAGTTCTCTGGAAAATAAGGACTTTGTTGTAAGCTTTCTCATCCTTTTGATGCAAGTGACTAATGAAAGAATGGTATATTTTGATTAAGTGTAGAAACTGGTGATAGAGTCAGACATCCTTGACAAATTATGTTTAGTCAGGACAATGTGCTGTTTTAAATCTGAGAGTGATACAAACAGCAGCTCTCTGCTCATGGCTCCAATGCATTGCTTCAGCCAGACCATCAACCCAAGAAGTGGTTCTTCATTCCCTTCTGAGGTGTTCATGAAGATATAAATATATGTATTTATACATATATTTCAGTGCTCAGAGTCTTCTGAACATATTGAAGCTTTCTAAAAGTCTTTCTGTTGCTGATTATTTTACTGAGCTACTTTTCTCTCTTTCATTACACACCAGTCTCAAGAAGGTTTAGCTCAGAATCTACCAAAATTGCTGTCTTATTATTCTAAATGGAGATAACTGGTTCATACTAAAATAATCTTTCACTGAGAAACTCGGAATAATTTAGGAGACAGTTGAAGACTGTGTCATTACTCATATCTGGAGGAGTTTATATTTGAATATTGCCAATTAAAAGTGCCCTTAGAAATAGCTGAAATAGGAACAACTTCTAAGGCTTGTGTTGCTTTCTAATTACATCTTGCTCAGAACTCGAGGTCCCACAGCACCCAGCACTAACAGAAGTTAGAAATGGCATGCAATTCTTAGAGGACTTTCACCAAACAATTTTTCTGGCTTGCACTGAATTTCTAGTGATTCCATAAATTTGAATATTCCATTGATGCTTCCAGCATTTTGTGTAGAAAACAGCTTTTGTAAACATACTGGTATTTTTTTCAGAAAGGTTTTCTGCTCCAAAACCAATGCTTCACTGTTTTTTGAACTCATTCAGTTGTTTCTAATCTTCTCTCTTTGATTGTATTTTTAGCTGTCTGAGCTCTCTTTTAGGCCTTTTACTTAGTCACATTCATTCTGTTATTATTAAATAATTTCTGGCTCCCTGTAAGTTTTGCTGCTCTTTGAATACACACCAATGGTTCAATAGTAGCTTTATTGATGCAGGCATGGTAGAGAAGAAGAACTAGCTATTTTTGTGTTGGAGATACCATGGTTTGACTGAATTGTCCATATATTAAAATATTCTTGTTATATCTGAAAGGCGTCTCACATCCCTAAGAAAATTCCTCTGAAGTTATATCCAGGCAGGAGAGGAGATGGGTGTTTGTTTTTC
Source organism: Corvus brachyrhynchos (assembly GCF_000691975.1). NCBI lineage: Eukaryota > Metazoa > Chordata > Aves > Passeriformes > Corvidae > Corvus > Corvus brachyrhynchos. The sequence goes on along the minus strand of NW_008240030.1, from coordinate 999,330 downwards.
TGGAGTTGTCATCACCAATTCTCATTCTCTGGGATCTTTTACCAGAAATTAGAGCCTAGAGCAGTCTTTGAGGTGCTCTGAGAGCATGGCAAGGGAGGAAACCAGCTGGATCCACTCTCCTGCATATCTTTCTGTTCCAGCAGCTGGTACTTGCTTAATAGGAGAAAAATATGCTTTGAATATTCCCACTTCAGTCAACCAATACATTTAAATAGAAGAGAGTTCCACTCTGCTCCTTCAATGAATATTCTTCCTTTCACATGTCTGAGTAGCTACAACTTCCCTACAAGTAACTCACTGAATTTGCTTTTCTGTGTATCTTCCACCACTATTTCCTTTGGCTTGGCAATGTTATGGCATTTTATCTGAGAAACTTGTTTTAGGCCTCAGCTCCTGCAGGTTGAGATATCAACACAGACTTAGGCCAGAGTCCCAAAGGAGTACCTAGGATTACCAAAACATTGAATTTCTATAAGATGTTAGTCCTATAACCCGAGTATATGGGTCACATCTTCTCTTTGGCTCTGTCTGTTGCATAAACGCAAACCAGTAGGGAACATTTGATGTTTAAGGTGATTTCTTGTCTTCTCATTTAATTTGCAGCTTATGCAGATGTCTGTGCAGACATGGAGACAGCAGCACTGCTAAGCCCCAGAAGGAAAGGGACTGTTTTATTGTGTGATGTTGGTGAGTCAATGGGACAATTCAAAATGACATTTATTCGTGGATGCTTGTTCTTCAACCAACAGGTGACTGCAGTATTTCAGGTATTTCCACCCAGCACAAACTCCTCACACATACAAATGTCATCTGGCTGGAGGCTTCACTGTGAAGGCAGCATAACTGCATGGATTTTACAGCAATATTCCAGGCTGACAGGCAGGTTGCTGGGAGCTGAACATGACTTCTGATCTCCTGCTGACCAGGTAGGTGTTCAGTCTCAGTTCCATTGCTTCTTTCTTTCACAAGTGCATGGTTCTCCTGGGTAATTTATTATCGAGTTCTAGTGAAAAAAAAAAAAAAAAAAAAAAAAAAAAAAAAAAAAAAGCATGCCAGAGAAAAGCAGAACATTTATAATTTAAGAATAAATAAAAAAGTTGCTGGAGGGTAAAAATACCATGAAAGTTATTAACTATGGTGGTAGTGTCTATTTAAAATGGTAATGAAAAGCAGTCTGCTCTGAAAGAAAACTATTAAATAAAGGCCCAAATAACATTTTCAATCAGACCAACACCACTGGTATTACCTAGCTTTCCCAGAGTTTACCTGACGACCTGGTATTTTGCCTTCTGGCATTCTGGCAGACTCAAAGTTCATGGACACTATCTGATGCTCTGCTCTGACCACTGGTTTTGACAGAGTCACACCAGAATAAATTTTTTCTGAAAGGATGAGCAAACCCATTAAACACAGAGTGGGGACTGTCCCAAGAGCTGACGGTGTTTTATAAAATGGTTCTGTATTGGTTGCAGTGGGTTCAGTACTTGTTTTAACACTGATTTGAAGGAAGAAGGATCTGGTCTTTTGCCCTGGATTTTGTTGCAGGGAAGCACCAAGTATTGGTTTACTCATCCTCTAAGAGGCATCAAAGAAATGCAGCACCACTATTTGTTGTCTTTAGCATAGTTGTGCCTCTTTTACATGCATGGTTGGTATGGGATGGTGCCTTGCCCCAAGCCTGCCCTGTGCTGCCCCAGCTCTTTGCCATGTGGGACAACTCCTAGGAGTTCCTGGGGGGTTTGCTGGTGCTTATGGTCTCCTTCGGGTTTTTCAACACGTTAAAGCCAAGTGGAAGCACCTTTATATGTGTATTGGTACCTGGACAGAAGCTGGGTCAGCTTGGGCTTCTGCATTTTGTTGTCTCCATGTTCTGAGTAACCCCAGCAGGATGTAGGTTACAAAAAAGAGAGGAGGTAAAAGGTGTAAAGAGAACTATTTTGGCTTCAGCTAGAGCTGGGCATTTGGAACTGCACATTTGGACTTTGCATTGTCTCATTTTCTCCCTATAGCCCAGTCTCCCTCCTCTCTTGGAATAATTTGGGTTATGGTCTTTTTTCCCCATCCAATTCCCTCACTGTTTTGGTTTTTGTTTTTTTGTGTGTGGTTTGGTTTTGGTTTTTTTTTTTTAGTTGTTTGGTTGGGGTTTTTTTTCATATGAAAGCTGGGACAATTTATCTCAAAATACTTGAAGCAAAGATTAATCCAGTTTTTCAGAACTCACAGGGGTCTGCCACTGGGGCCCCATGTGTTTGCACAGGGCAGAAAGTCTCCAAGCAGATGTTGCTGCTCCTACAGAAATGTGCATGGACATCGAGAAGTATATTCTCTTTGTAGCTTCCTCCTGAAAGGCAACTGCTAAGTAAGGTGCCATTAACTGGTTTTAGTAGCCAAAACCATAAAGTGAACAATGGGGAGCTGAAGGATCTCAGGCAATGAGTTCCAAGAGGCCCAGAGAAGGAGGGCACTGTGGTGAGAGGTGATGGAAGACATCAGAGTCCTGCTGGGGCCAAGACTCTGCTAAAACTCCATATGATGTAAAGAGATGGAAGATACCTTATATCAACTCCATAACAGTTTTCCAAGGAAAAGCAGCTGCCTCTTACTCTTCTCTCCCGAAATAAAACAGCTGCTCCCTGTTTTCCATTTTCGACGTTGCGTTTTTGCTACATGGTGCTTTCTGTAGGGGGAAATAGAGGGGGAGATGCATGGGGGTCACCATTCTTACGCTTCACATGCTCCTCTCAGAGGGTATTGCCTGAAAGCTGCACTCAGGACAAGTATGTAATGCAAATCTTCTAGTGGGTTCATCCCACTCACGCTCCTTCCAACTGACACTGGATCTGGAGAGCCTCTGAAAGCAGCCAGAATGTTACACTTCAGCAGGCACTTACCTTTAGGAACTTACCTTGGGTCAGCCCAAGGGATATAACTGGTACCTCTGTAACCTCTGTAAGAAATGACCCCAAGAAGCCAAGTGGGGGATGACAAATGATAGTAGGGCCAAATTCTTGAGCCCCAGTGGAACCCAAAGGTCTTTTTGGGTATCAGGATGATCTCAGTGGATGTCCTGAAGCACATTTGGTCCCCAGGTAACTTCAAAGGACACTGTGGGCTCATAGGGACATCTCAGGGGACTTCTGAGAAAGAAATACAGGACAGGATGGGCCTGAGCTGATCTGTGGAGTTAGATTTGGTGTATGGGCATCTGGAACTGACCTCTAGGTGCTAATGTGGTGATCCCAAAATCACATGCACAGCATGTGTGTCTAGGGGCAGAAGAAGTCAGCAGTTAGAATGCGGGCATCATCTGTGGTTGCTAATTAGCATAGAGAGTGAGTTAAGATCACCAATTAATAGATGGAGTTACTAGAGGTCACCTTTAGTCCAAAATTTTGGCTCATGGTCATCTGAAGTCACTAATTATCACACAGAGTTACCCCTGTACCCAAAATTTCAGCTTGGGGTCATCTGAGACCAAACAGTCACTGGCCCTTTGTTCAGGGTATCAGCTGAGGTCACCAAATTAGCGATTCATTTATAACAACAAGAGTCTCTGCTGAGCATTGTACAAAGACATAAAGCAGAGTTACTGCTGGGGACAGTGTCAAACACATTATTATAAAACCACATAACTTATTTTATACCATGGTTATTAATTTCAAAAATCACAGACATGTTCACTATCTCTCCAGCTGCTCCCATCCATCACTTTCATTAGGCCGTCCCTTCCAGTCATCCAACACTATTTTAACACTGTATTTTCAACTGCAATATGGTGTGAAAGCAAATGCCTGATTTTTTCCTAAAAAAAATGAGAGTAAGGGCAAGAAAAACAGATAGGAATTAATACTTATAATCTTAGGGAGAATTATTTTTCCCAACCATCTACCTCCTTAACCATGGTCTGTTTAACAAAATGTGCTTCCTAAACTTCATTGTCTACTGTGCTCTAAGAACACAAGACACTATACAGGTGTCATAGGTGGCTGTATTCTAAGCAGAGTGAAACATGGCAGATATTTGCAGTCCATGCAATACTACATACAGAGATCTTCTCTGTTGCACAGAATTCAAAACACATTTTTCAACCATAAAAAGGAAAGCCAAACCTTGCTGTGTTCAGACCTTCTTGTCTTTAGCCAGGGTTTAGCAGATACATTGGAGATGACTCAATTGCAGTGAAACCGTGAAGGGATGCAGAGAAACAGGAGTCCTCTTCACTGCCTCAAGGCAGAAATGGCTGCAGCAATGAGAATAAAGGTCTGTCTGGAAGGATAAATCTGTTTGATCAGATCAAAAACATTTTTCAGGAGAAAACTCAGAAATTAGGAAACAAAAATAAAAACTCCTTTTTTAATCATCCAAAATGAGCTGAGCATGGCTTGGATTTTAAAAGAAACGAGTAAGTTGTCAACACTGCAACCAAGACACTATGTATGATTCTTCCCACTTCAGTTAACCACAGCATGTTCATTTGTGTCAGCTGAGACACAAATGGGCCTCCAGCCTACAAACTGCAAATCCTGTAAGGAACTGCTGCTTAAGCTAGTTTAGTGCTGAATTAATTAATTGTAGACGGTAAGTAACTAATGAAGTAATGCAATGATTTATCTCACATTTAAAGTCACACCTACGGTCATATTGGGCAGATCAGAGTACGTACCAATTCAGTGATTCTGGACTTGTGTCTTTGGCATCCTCAGTCACTAAGATAACCTGACTCTTTAGATGATGATATACTCTACTTGCCAACCCACAGCCCTCCCAGTGAAATCC
>NW_008240030.1:992631-994493 GCF_000691975.1 Corvus brachyrhynchos | reverse complement strand
TCAAAATCTGACATCCCACTGAGAACACAGCTGCTCACAGAAACAAGGTTTCTCATCCAATCAATAGATTCTACCTTCCACTTGCCCTCTTTCATTCACAGCTTCCTTCTTTCTGCACTGCTCTCCAGCTTCTCTCCTTGGAAACCAAGCTCCTCCACTTCCTCTTCTACTTTGCACCAGCACATTCCTGCAGCGGGAACAGGGGCCTAGATGTGAAAAAAAATATTTCCCCCAAAGGGGGGAGTTATCTGCTGGTGCTGTGCTAATGAAGGGCTGTGGCTGATATAATTGTAATCTTAAATAAAAGCATAAAAGGTATGGAACCATGTGCCATGGGGAACTGGGTTGCTTTAGAGAAATAAAGGAAGGGAGGAGATGAATAGGTGAGACAGTCTTTCATCACCAGACATGACTTCACCTATAGGCCTTCCTCCTGCCTCACAGCAAATGACACTGGCTTTCTTTCACAGCAATTCATGCATTTCAAAGGGCCAATAGCATAAAAGGATTCTAAAAATAGGTTAAAGCCTGAAAGCAAAAAGCAGCTGTTTCATTAGCAACAAGAGAAGCAGAAGGGGAAAGGAGGACAGAGCTCCCTAAGTGTGCCAAATGACTTGCATTTCATGTATTTTATGCTATCTAACAGATATTCTTCTAGAATCAGGACACATTTCAGATGTACAGTAACTGATACAGCTAGAACCTGCTGTGTTTGCTCTTTTCTCCTTATGCCAAGAAGGATTACTGAGAATCAGTCCTGGGACATGACACATATCAGCACTCCATGTTATATGACATCCTACAGGATCATCTTGCACTCGAACAGAAAGCTGTTAATCATTGCTGTGTTCTGATGTAACAGCTGGACACGTACTCTGAACTTGTGCTTATAAAGTATCAGTGTCACAAGATGGATTCTCTGCATCCTACATATCCTTGGACATCTGCACTTCTCCTTTAGCGAAGAAATCCTATCCATGAAGATCAACATTTTCACCCTTTATCCAAAGCCTCTGCAATTCATCACAGGCCAAGTTCATCATCTATCTTGGAATGACAGCCTGGAAACAAAATGCAAACCATGAGCAGAACAAAGCGTGATTCTGTGTTCTCAGTCCAGCCAGGATTCACTGTGTTAGCTGGCAAGAGAGGATAAGGAAACCCATCCTATGTGTGTGAGTACACAGATATTCCAGTTTAGAACAGGTACTGGATTCAGACTGAGTTTAGGGATGGCAGATCTCAGAGCTCATGACATCATTAGACAGCTGGTATGCACACTCAGGTCAGAACTGACATTAAAATAAATATCCAGCAGATTTGTACACCACTGACAACTATATGGTGTGAATAGGGATGAAACAAGTTGAAAAGAAACCCTTCAGATTAAAAAGCTAGGGCAGGAAGAGATGCATCAATATTAAGCTGCAAGCAAGGCTTGGAAATGAGAAATTCAATCCTAGTTCTATTAGACATCTGAACTGATCACAAATGTCTCATTCCTCAGTCTCCATATAACCCACCCCTAGGGTCAGCTCACCTTGAGACTGTCATAGCAGACACCCCACCTGTAAGAGCCCTCAGTGGTGGGCCACTGATCTTCCCAGGAGGTTGCCAAGCAGGGTGTGGGCAGCCAGCAGTCACTCATGGCTTCTGGCCTGTGGTGTCCTCAAGGAGTGCAGCTACCTGAGTACCCAGAGGCTCACAGATGTGCTACACATGAGTTCTGTTCCCATAGAAAACATCTTGAGCCCATGTCAGCTGTGGAAAAATGGTGTGGGAGACACAGCAGTCTCTCATCCCTATGGACATGCTCTGCTGCCTACACCTGGTCCTGCACATGGACAACCACTGGGGAATTC
>NW_008240030.1:991606-992529 GCF_000691975.1 Corvus brachyrhynchos | reverse complement strand
TTCCTGCTGTTTTTTTCAGCTTAGAAATGCTCAGTAGGACCCAGCCTTCCCTACTGCTGCCTCTTCCAACCCACAGCAAGCTCTCCTTATGATGTGGGAGGCAGAGGTGCGTGGGTCACGTGCAGGGATCTGTTATCCTAAGTCCCACAGTAGTGAATATTGAGGTGTAGCTGACATTCTTGCCTCTATGCCAGGGAGCATCTTTGCTTAGTGTCAGCAAAAGGTAAGGAAGGTCAGCAGCCTCGGAGGAGTTAACACAGCATTTCCAGGTCTGGCTGCATCAAGAGGGGTACAGACAGGGAACCATAAGGAAAAGGAGGGCTGGGATAGGGCAAGGGAGAGGAATTTGTCAATAAAACAGTAGATACTTGAGAGGTAAGGCAGCTAAAATTGCTTTTCTTTTTCCAGCTAGATGGAGCTTGTACAGATGGAGACCATACTGCTCCTAGACAAGGACCAATGATACCTTTGACAGTACAAAATGACCACAGCCAATTCAAGTATTCAGCTGCCAAAGTCACACCTGAAAATATGCTGCTATCTGGGCAAAGAAAGCAAAAGTGCTGTCTGCACTCCCTCTCTCACTGTTTGCCTCAGTTTTAGCCTTGGAAGACACCCAGTGCTTTAAGGACCTAGGCAGATGGGGTAGAATTGATCCAAATAAATCAATTGAGAGGTCCACATCTGAGCTACTTGGATTAGACTCTCTCCTGAATTGTTAATGGACATCATACAATTCATCATGCACTAAAATAGAGAGCTAAAATAGGACAGGTGAGTCATGCCTAAAAATAGAGAATCACTTCCATTAATTAATAAGGGAAGCCTGGAGCTCCCAGTTCAGCTGCAAATGTATATACATCACAGGTGTCTGAGGTGGAGAGAAGTGAATCCTATCCCAGGTTACTGTCAGTAGCAGGAAT
>NW_008240030.1:972869-991541 GCF_000691975.1 Corvus brachyrhynchos | reverse complement strand
ACTCCTTTTCCACCAGTGCCTGCAGATCCACTGGAACAAATACTTGTGCTGTGCTTTGCTGCCTTTCTCTGGCTGCCTCCCCCTACTTGAGTGCAAAGCCCAGGAACATGACAGTCAAGGCTGAGACACACGACACAGCTCCTTTCTTTTTTAAGGTACGTTTGAGCTGTATGCCCCTCCTGGAGATCAGAGCTACTCAAGCCGAGGCTTTCAGCCCTGGCTCTACACCTGCAATGCTGCAGAAGAGCTGAGTGCCATGTGTCAGATGAGTGGCCATGGAACACGGTGTTCCTGTTGTTCCTACCAGCCTCCTCCTGCCATAATCAAGGGTCAGTCCCACAGTCAGCTCCCAAGACTAATACTTCATTGTGATCCTGCAAAGCAGGGGAGAGGAGCTGTAGGAATAGAGATGGTTGCCTTGTGATTATCTTCAGGGTAGGTGGGGAAGAAGAGAGTCCCAGTGTGTCAGGCCAGGTGGTTTAAAGACAAAACTGCCTGGTGGTGACCTGGAGGGATCTTTATTGGCAGGAAAGTCACCTTTGGGGCTGAGAAGCAAATTGTGCTCTTGGAAAGAAATGCTCTTATAACAGAGAAGACTTAACCTTGCAGGGCCTGAAAAAATAATTGGGAAGACTTGCATGAACTTGAAAGCTTCATTAATCCATGTCACCATGTCATCTCCAGAGAGGCTGCAGTGGGAAACCAAGCTGCCAGAAAAGAATGGGAAAATGGTTTGGACTGCACAGCCTAATCCAGAAACCATTCCTGATTTCTGTGTCAATTCCAAAATTAGCAGGGTTTCTTTACATCAAATCTTCCCACATCCTTCTAATATCACAGCATTTTTCTCATGATCACTGCTCCCCCATGACCATTGGTACCTAAGATCTGTTTTCACCATGGGAGATAATGACTCCCCAGGTGAAGACACAGTGAGTGCTACTGAAAAAGCCCTTGGCTCACTGTTAGGTTTGCCCAGCCAAAATCCTTTTCCTCAATATTCTCGCTGTGTATTAAGATTTTTATCTGGAGTTACTATGAAGAATTAGCTTTCCTCCTCAGCATGCCTAGACAACTAGTTGTCAGAAAACATGTATGGCTACTGCGTGTCTTTGTTGCCCACATTTCCCTTTCCCAGCTCCCAGCCTCTGGACCATTGCTATCACCCAAGATAACCAATCCTTCACTGACAATGTCCCAGAGCAGTGCTGCACTCATCCTAGAAATCCTGATGCTGGCCAGCAATCCTCTGCTACCATGCAGGAAGGAGGGAACAACTGTTTAAACTTACTGTTTATGCATCCAAAGGAGCTGTGAGCATATCCACTTTTATGTACCTGTTTCTACAGATACAGAATACAAAGAATTTAGTCAAAGAGACTTTGGAGTCATCAGTAACTTAACATTGCAAAAATGTAAGCCTTTTGGGTGACTATCCAAATGAGTGCTGTGCAGATTCTTGGTAATTAGTCCTACAAACACCATCATTAAACTTTAAACTAATATAAAGAAAATGTGCAACTGAGCAGCTAATAATAACAGAAGCCAGTTTGTTATACTGAATGTCTCCATAAAGATATTCTTTATAACACCTTTGGCACAACTGGGACCTTGCATAATTAAATTTGATTTCACTTTCTTACAACTCTAAGCATAACCAGAGATTTCTAATTAGTTACAATTATTCTTTTAGAAATGTGTTTCTATTTAGTATAATCTTGTATTCTTCTAACCAAATGTCATATGTATTTATTATTATTATCTCCTACTGACAGCTTTTTAACTGAGACACTTTGACCAAGATAAATAACTATATGCCTCCCAACCACAACTCTTTGTGTGGCGTCTGCTTTGGGTGGTAAAATAATTTAATAAGTGAAAAACAGCAGTTTATGGAGATAAGATAATTTTCCATTCTACTATTTGAAGTAGAGATAAAAATGCAGGCTGATTATCTTCTAAATCTAACATTTCCACTCCCCACCCCACCAAAAGCTGCTAATAAAGTGGCCTCATTAATGAGACTTCCTCACCCAACTATGTTTCCCTTCTGCCTAAAACAGCAGACAAGCAAGCTACAGTTTCCTCTCAATGTCTACAAATGCCTGCCCAGCTGGCATGCCCAGGAGCACTCCTCATACCACTCAGTGGGAGATGCAAGACCAGGAATGTCTGTGTCCAAGAAACCCACCCCAGTGCCAGTTAAATATGGTCTAGCATAGGGACAGTCCCTACTGGTCTCTGTCAGTGCAATATAACCCAGGATCCGGTGCTACCTGTGCTCTGAAGCCATGTGGTGCCAATTACAAGAGCAATTAAGCAAAAAATGCCTGTTTTCTGCACAGTTGTGCCCCAAGCTGAAAAAGCCCAGATGTGTTCTCTCACAGAGTTCATTCAAGCAAGAGGTAGAGCTTGAATTACCAGCTAAAATGGAAACAGACAAAAAGAGATGAATTGGAGAACAAACCACTGGAACTTATTTACTTCTTGAGAAATTAATGAACCCCATGAGCTCATAGGTTGCAAAGCAAATGAAATAAATGCCTTTCCCTTTTAAAATCTGGGGAATTACAGCAAGTGGAATTGACTTTATGCTTGTCTTCCCTCTAATTCACTACAGGTAGCAATCTGGTGAAATACAAAAGGGAAATGGCAAGACAAATCTATATCAAAATGAAAACAACAGTAAATGAAGGAGTTGGAGCAGGTCAAGGAATAGTGCGTAACGTTAAAAATTATATAAGTTATTTTATCATACTTACCATTTCCCTACTTTATATTCACAGATGTAGGCCACAGTATGCCTTAGGAGCTGATTCTATCATATGAGGCTTTGAGAAGATCGACCAGCAAGTTATAAGTAAATAAAGTTAGAAAAGCAATTGTACTTATCACATATACTGGAGGGTCTCAATGCTTTCTAGGTCAGTGCTGTATCTGGCTTAGTTTGAAGTTTTCTCATCACCAAGCACTCAGAAATTCTATATATAACACGTACATCGTGTTACTAAAATAAATAATGAGTTCATTTTATTTACTTGCAGATTTTGATGCATACAGGTTGTTTATTCTCCATGCTTTCCACACTCCTTTCTCTGGACAGGAGCCTTAGAAATTTACCTTGGGGGTAGGGGAGAAAGAAGCTAAAATTTGAGGTTTCAATGTTTCAAGAAGCATACCAAGCCCTTCCGCCCAGCATTTTTAGGTTAATGATACAGTTGTAGCAATTGGCAATAACTTGAATATTAACAATGAAATGGGTTTTTGTAGGCTCAGTCTCAGATTCAGTCTCTTTTCTCCAGAAATATACCTGACAAAATTGGTTTAAACAATTCAAACAGTTAAAATATTGAAATTTTGTGTCTACCATGATACTTCTGGATGCTCACACCCGAAAGACAACCTGTATTAAAATTAAGACTGTATTAAAATCTGTAAAATTTTATTTTATAAAACAAACAAAATAAATTTTTTATTTATAAAGCTATTTTACCAAAATATTGTAAAGCTATTGCACCAAAATTTCTTTTTTTGGGGTACAATTTATATTGTACCAAATATAAATCTATTGTACCAAAAAAGACTTGTTTATGGAATATAGCAGGATCAGCTCACACAATTTTAATATGCCAACATCACTTATGATAGATTAAACAGGAGGTTTCACTTTTGGCATATAAAGCTGTCTATTCTAGGTCACTGACAGTAACCCTCTGCCATAAAGCAGTAATAAGCTTTATAGTTTCATTAAAATACTATTTTTCCTTTTGTGTATTCATGATGATTTCTTATCCTGTTCTCTTATTTGGCACAACTATTCCATAATTGATGTAAAGCAGCAATTCAAAATTTAATGATTAATTTTCATGTAGATCTTTCTTGTCTAAATAATTGATGGGAAAGATAAGCTGAGGCATTTGGAGTCAGCAGTTGTTATTCCTTCTGCTTCTTCATATCTCTGCAGTAGTAGCCTCTGTCAAGCCCCCTAGAAAACACACCTTTTGGGGGAGATGGCTTGAATTCCCCTTGTATCAGTCCAGAGGGGAAATTATCCGAATACAAATCTCTGCTCTGTCCTCCAAAAGCTGTACCTTCATCCTGCTTTGCATATGGTTAAGTACCTGATTTTGCATAAACTCCTCAATCTTCTGCATCATGAGGAGGCTGCAAAGCTGCAGACAGCTGATCCTGCAGAAGCCTTGTTTGTCCAAATGCCTATCAAAAAATGCTCAAATTTAGGAAAAATGCCAGGCAGCAAAATGCTACTGCCCTGCAGCATAAACTGTGCTTGACAGTCAGGACTGAGTTGTGCTCTCTTCCTTTGCAAGGATATTTATTTGCTGGATTCACACACGTTACTTCTGGATATCCCAAACTACTACCATAGCACTGAAAATACTCCATCTCTGTCTTCATCCAAACTCTCCCAACCCTGCTTTTCATTATTCAGTAATTCCTATTTACATATATGGCCCAAGCCTGAAATTAATCCCTGATAGTCCCTTAAACCCCAAGGGAGAAACTATCTGGATCTACCCGGGCATCTCCTGGGGGAAACACCAAGTCTTTTCCATGGTTTTAATACAGCTTGTGTCATGTGATTTTCACAGCGATTAATATATTAAATAAAATAGTAGAATGACCTCCTTTCATAATGTTTAAGTTTTAAATTTCATTACAATCTAAAGAAAATACTCTGGAGTAGAAAACAGGTTATTCTGAGAAAGAAATGTCAGTGGCTTCCTCCTATTCTGCCCTGCTAACATTTTAATATATAAGTATTCTCTTTAAAAGTTAAATAGACTTGTAAGCTGTAAGAGGGAATAAATGTTATAAAGATAGAAATCTCTATTGCCATTTATGTGATAAGTTAAAAGAAGCAACCATCTTTGCATGCTTGGGGGTATTTTTCCCTCAGAAGTCACTTTTTAATCTGATTTAAATCCAATTAAGTCTGAACATCTAAAATGAAGAGCAAGTCTTTGAATTTATGTATAACTGGTTTAACTAATCACCGTCTTACTGCAGAGCTACTAAGCAAACAAACTATGAAAAATAAATGTGAAATTAGATCCAAATCTCAGACAGCCTTGATTTTGCTTATAAAATAAATAAATAATCATCCTGCACAAAGCATGGGCCTCTGTTTCCTACTAGCCAGTCAAAGCTGCAGTTATTAGATTTTTAAAATAACAGTGAAAAATTATTTAATAGTAAAAGAAAACGACTGCTTTTTTTTAACCTCACATTTTGGACAGAAAGCACTTGTGTTCCTTGAGAAATCCTCCTCCAGACGAACTGAGGACACCGAAGCAACTCGGGAAGTCCAACTCCTTCAACAGCTATCCTGATTTTGCCTGGCCCTGCATTTACTACTTGGCTTCTGCAATGCCTGACATCCTCTTTAACCAAGCATGCTGGCTGGCTGCTCTCATGGGAGGCGTCCTTCCATCCCTCAGGCTCTCCTTCCCCCCCGAAGCAGGCGATGGTCACCGGAGCCCGCTGGACACGCGGCTCTGGCACAATGGGCACCCGCAGGCTCCGCGCACGCCCGGGGTCAGCCAGCACCGTGTCCCGTGCTCATCCGGGACGGGCTGCGAGCGCTGCAGGGGAGGGCTGCTCTCCTCACTGCGGGGAGAGCCCGAAGGACACGTAGGAAACACAACCCTTTCATTCTCCCTGTGAACTCCTTTCTCGTTTGCCAGCGCTGATGATGAATGCTAATCAGCTCGGGCTTCAGCAGCCTCAGGCTGCCTTCTTCAGGTAATTAGTCCAGGTGTCCCATGCTTTACTCTGACCTTCTCGTAAATCAAGCAGCTTTGGTAACCCACTGATATTTCAGAAGCGTGTCGGAGTCCTGGAAATCTCAGTTCCTACCACATCTTACCTGTAAGCTGAAGCAAGATTGCGTTAGTGTCATTGTACTGTAGCACGGTGCATGTTACGGAATTCGTAATTGTATAACTACAGAGAAAGGGAGTAACTTTAAAGCTCCCTGACATACAGTATCTTCCTTTAAAGTTGCCGTCTGCTTCGTATGTGGAAGCCCCCGTTTCATCAGTGAGATGCCTCTGGAATACCGCCAGAGACGGGGTGGCTCAATGCCTGATAAGGCAGCTTTCTCGCTGTGGATCACAGGCTCCGTAGCTGCAGGCAGAACTCCTCCCAGACAGATTAGTACAAATTAACGTGTGTATCCAGCAATCTTGCTGACATTTTTCCTTCCCCTCTCACACGCATCCTCCCAAGCATTGGAACTGGGCTCACAGAGACTGCATCTAAAAAAGCAGTACGCAGGAGCAGCTCATTTCTGAAATACCTATCAGCTGTCTATCATAGCTCATATCCAGCTGCAAATGTTGTTTGCAACAGCTCAGAAACCCTGCAGCTATTCAGCCTGGGCAGTAAGAGCAAAGATGACAAGCCCAAAATGACAGCTCTTAACTCATTGCCTCATTCCTTTTCATGAAATAAAGCTTTTCCTCTTCCCCCTGTGAACTATGTAACAGATTGCAAAGTTTCTGGAGAGCAAAAAGTGGGAAATCTCACATATGTGCCTTGGAGATATGTCTTAGGTGTGCATATGAGGAAAGAAACTCACTCAGACTGTTTCTTAAACCCCAGCACAGTTCTGTGCATCCAGCTCAGTGCTGTGGAAACAGAAAGCAGTTGGCTTCTGCTGTCATTTTTCTGTGCTTTTTCTCAAGGTTTAAGTGAAAGGTTTGCTCAGCTAGAGGTCATCATCAGTTTTTTAATACTTGTTTTGATAATCCAAATTTTACCACAGGTTAAATGTAAAACTTCAATTATTTTTAAGCCACTTGAAGATTCTCCCATTCGGTCCATAACATACAAATGTTCCAATTTCTCATCTTGTTTGCAGTCCCTTCCTAATAACCCTTGGCACTGAAGAGGATTAAGCAACAGACGATTTTTTCAAATCATATCATACTTGCCAAGCATTAACTGAATGCCATTAAAGGCCCAAGCACCTCAGCTGGACTTGCAGGTATTTCTCTTCCTGCACAAGCAACAATGAAGAGCTCACAGGAGACAGCGGAAATACAAGAGATTGCTACGCAAACAAATTCCAGGTTAGCTCCCAGTGTTTTGTCAGGGTTGGTTTTAGTCCTGCAACTCTCCATCCCAGGAATCAGCCAGCCATAAGAAGTTGGTTTCCTAAATTACCGTGGTGCACTGTAAGCTGCCCCAGTATTGCCCTTTTACCTGGTATCTTTAGATGTATTATAGTCCAGTTAGCCAAGGTGTCATGAGGGAACACATTTCTGTCCTTTCTTTTAAGAATGATATATTAGGTGATTTTTTCCTCCCACACATTTACAACCAGAAAAATTGAAAGAAAAACATACCATTAAGAGATTTGAACTATTTCCTCTCTGCTGTGGAAAAGAGTGAATTAGTTAAAAGGTAATAAAAAGTGATGGATTTGTGGGAGAGCAAAATTAGCTATGATACATTTTAAAGTACTTTTGATATATTTATTAAAAGTCAAGATGTGCTTCAAAAGAAATCCCAGTACACTTTCAAAAAACTGCATGGCTTAAAAAAGATGCACTTAAGAAGTGAATCAACACTTTTTTTTTTCAAATTTGCATTGGGATTTATCAGTGTGGTACCAGTAGTAGGGAAGGTTTTGTTGCAGCATTCTAATTAGCACAGATCTTATCTAAGTTTGAGCACTCTAAATTCACAATAGTACAAGGTGTTTTTACAGTATTTAGAATGGAATAGTTTTCCCCTCCCCCACCTATACTGTAGTCCCTGTAGGAAATGCAAAGAAAAGAAAATAAGGTGGACACTGCTGATGGCAATGCACCAGTGAGGTGGCATTCATTATCTTCTCCTGCATAATTAGATTTAGGTATGTCACCATTTTAAATAAAGCATAAGCAGTCGATTAATTTCTGTTTTCCACTTATAAGCCCATAAACAGACTAAAGGAAAACAAATGGGGTAGGGAGGGGTGCTGAGGGGGTGAGGCAAGGAAGGAGGAAGGCACAATTTAGGAATTGCTTGAGACTGCAGTTGATTAGGAAAAACAAGGTATGGAAACTCATACACACACAAATACGCTCCTGTTATTCAAGGCTCAGCTCATCTTCCCGAGGGCAGTTTAATGGCCACTATCTACCTTCACCAGATGAAGTCCCTTTTCTTAATCCCCAGTCCTCCTGAACTTGAATCCCCTGCTATTTAAGTTTGTCATAAAATATTTCACTTGCTTTGCAATGCTATTACCTAATCAGTGAGTATACTATATCCTAATAACTTGTATGTGTTCCCTTTGGCACAGGAGCAGAGGACAGGTAACTGCCTCCCTGAGCTAGCTGTAAACCACCCTATTTAAACACTAGTGAAGAAATCGTACAAGACAAGAGACCCTGGTCCTCATTCTGGATTAATATCATGAGAAGACAGATCCTTTCTTCTTTTGCAAACCCAATTTTTTCTCTCCTCTCCTCTCCACTGTTTACTCAGTGCCTCATTAAGCTTTAAAATGCCTGTGCCAGGCAGAACAAGCCATTTACCTCTCAGACACAGGAACCACATTTGGGGATGCCTTGTGGGGGCTCCTGTCACGATTCGTTAATACAAGCGAGAGTTGTGAAGGTTCATTTATAGATCTCAGAGTGCAAAAGGACACAAGGGATTTCAGTTCTAATCAAAACAGTGCACCTTTATTAAGTACCCACAACACGGTAATGCGATAGAGGAGAGAGAGATAAAGAAAACAAAGTAAGAGTAGAGAGGAAGAAGGGGGCGGGGATAGCTACCAACGGATGGGACGAAATCCTCGTGGTCTTCTGCCAATAGATTCACCTTCTTTCTCTGTGAGGAGATCTCATCTCCATTATCTCAGAAAGTCCCTTTATAGCCCTTTTCTGAAGCGAGGGGCAACTGGCCAAGACCATATCTATGTTTCGTAATAGCATTGCAAAACTAGAAGCCAGCACTACCACAGGTACATACCAAGCATGCCTTTTATAGGCCGTACTGCCTGCCATGGTTTGCGGCCTAGCAGCGTTAGCGTGTCTACTTCTGGCATGAGTTTAGCAGTGCTCTCGCTTCTGCTTTCTGGCTGTATCTCCACATCTCCCCCTTTTCCCCAAGAGGTGGGGAAATCTACAGCCGTTGTTATGAGGCCCGTTGCTTTGGGAAACAGGTACAGGACAGGTGTACAGGACAGGTCATTCCTTTCCACATCAGCGCAGCCCTTCCCGCCTGGGCAGCAAGAACGGCGCAGTCCATTGTGACCTGCACTAATTTTCCTCAGGAATGCGTACCAGTTCCCAGTGGGCACACCCGTAGGCAACACTTGGCAGACAATCCCACCTCAGCCAGGCCAGGACTCCTGTGTTCAGTCTCTGTCCTTGGCGATGATCGTGAGGCAGATGAGGGATCTTCAGACTGTCTCTTACAGCTCCCCAGGCTGGGGTGGAGGGGAAGCTGGGCACAGGCACTGCCAGACCAGTTCTCTGGCTATGGAACCGCCACTGCTCACCAGACCACGTGGCTCCATGGACCACACCACAGCCTCCAGGAATGTCCACTGGGATAACACCGTGCAACAACTCACAGGTTGGATTGGCATCTGGAAAGTTGAAGAGTCTAACCTGCAAAAGAGGCAATGATCAAAAACTGAATTAAATTGACAGTGAAAAACCTATTAGAGTTCCCATGCCTGCCACACTCTGGATGCATAAATCACGGCGGGTGTGTGTCACTGACCTGTAAGAAGTCTGTTTTCATTGAAGAACAACAGCTTGAGTGAAAACAATCTTGTCAAAATATAATGGCCTCCCTTTCCCCAGCCTGAACTGGGGAAAGCTATTAAAAGCTACCAGAATATAAAAGGCAAAATATTTATTGCATGGTTATTTATACATGCTACATAGTCACCTTGAATTATAATATCGCTTCTGCTTTTAGCTGCATTTTTAACCTTCTGGAATCTTCTTTTCTTCAAGCCAAAAGAGAACAATAAAGAAGCTAATATTTCATTGTATGCTCAGTGATTGCTAAAAATCCTGTGATTTCGAGTTCTGCTAACATAGAATATGTTCAGTGTTTTACTAAATTACCTGTATGTATTAGAAGGAAATGGTAAAGCAACAGAGTTGCTATCTCTGGTATTATGAGAATTGTGAACTTTTGGAGTTTTTTGACAGATACAAAAATTATAAATATCAGTGAATATTCTTCAGTGCTTCACTGATGTTCTCCCCAAGCAATTTGTTTACTGCTTCAGGATATTAGACAGCCATATATTTTACTTTTCCTGGTAGTAGCCAATTTGCAAGAAAGCAAGTAATATAAAAATAGCTATTTACTCAGTAACAAGCAGTAGAGTACATTAGCACTAGACATTGATGTTGTTAGAGGATAGCAAATCGATAATCAGTTCTTATTCTGTAACTTTGTAAACCATCTGCTTCTATCGTTGCAAAGCATGCTCTGCTGCAGCAAAGCCTTTACTGCCATACTAACAAACAATTTGCTTTATAATGTCTAAAGACAATGTTGTATCAAAAGCTTTCTAATCGCCTCACCATTGAAATAAATGGAATGTTTGGGTTGTACAGAGATTTTGCAGAGAGGGATAAATTGTAACTCCCTGTTGCACTCTTGCCAGAAAAATATTTTGTTTACCTTTCAAACTCAGAGTTTATGATTATATGGTCTATTATGTTATTAGATCCTACATGGCAATTTTATTATTACCATTTATCACAAAATTGGAGCAAGCTCAAGATGTGTAGCTGAGAGCAATGTGCTCCAACCTCACTCCAAAGAGCTCCTGCTCCCGGTACTCTTTCAAGGCACAGTTTCATTAAATATCTAACACCTGAGAACAACTTGGGAAGAACTATACTGTCATTGTAAAGTCTCATGCATCCCACAGAATGTTCAAGAAACATTCTACTGGGGATGAAAGTGGGGATGTGGGGTGGGAAAGGCAGAACTGCAAGCAGTTCACCAAGCTCCAAGCCTCCAGTAATCACTTTTAGGCTGCCACTAGAGTCATCGAGTTGGCTGCTCATTAGAAAGAAACGGGCAGTGTAGACTTGGGATCCTAGTCCTGCTCTGTTTTACCCACAGCCCTTTGCTTCTGCAATAAATCTTGTCTTTACAACTCCAGCCAGGAAATGCCATGCTGCTGGCTGGTTGCTCTGCCTTCCCGGCCCCCTGCCCTGGCACAGCCCCACTCTCATCGGCCAGTCACAGCTCCAAGATCCACGTTCCTGCTCTTGGACATTCTCCCAGTGGCCAGGATCAGGTTCTTTTCTAAATAAAATCATAAAAGGCAGAAGTAGTTTCCAATCTTGTGTGTCCACATTCTAAAGACAAATAAATAAAAAAATCGAATTGTATTTAGTGTATTGACTCCTTTGGATTCCTTTTCTTTGCTTCCTTGGCTTAGGAGCCTTTCCTATAAGTCACTTCCACATTTAGTGTCACCAGCCTCACAAATTCATTTGTCTTTGCTAAAAGCATCATCGCCTGTGTTGATATCACCTGGCTCTTCCACCCATGTGTTTCTCTTGCATGCTCCTCTTCCCATTTAAACTGCCCAATGACATCATATTTTCAACATTAAGTAATACTAGTTTTATTTGCTTGATTTTAGCTTCACTTTTCTCTCATGCAGAAAGCCAAAGGAATGTTTATAACCTAGATTACTCAGTGATGTTCCATTACATACTTGATAATGGTTTTCCAGTTCCTGAACTGCTACCACTTCTTTGCATCTGGTGCCAGCCTAAGCTTAATAAACCATTTATTTTTGCTATAGGCAGTACTCTCATGTCATAAAAAATGCAGAAATCTCATTCTGAAGTTCCTGCTTACTTGACATAATGCTTTGTTTTCTTTTTGGTTCTCTTCCTTCCATTTGCAAGCTTTGACTTAATGATTTCTTTTGCCTCAATTACTAAACATCACCCTACATATATAGAAAATTTCATTAACCAGGATCTTTCTTACAACTCTGCAATTGTAAAAGCTGCAATTTTTGACCACCTCTGAACTGAGAGGCTTCATTGAAGCTCTTAACCCTCTCCTTATTTTTAAGCTATCACACAAATCATTTTATCTGTTTTAAAGTACAATCTGATAATCACACAGGCCAGTCACACATCACAAATTTATAAATTTACTGTTTTCCTGATCAGTCTATTTCACTTTGATTACACTTGCTGAAAGATGCATTTTGGATAGGATGTATTTTCTGCATAAAAATGTGTCTGCATGCACTGTTACAACAGGCCATGGTGCAGTTAGACCCCACCATGACTTAATGGCAGGAGTGCTAGGTGAGTAGTTTTTCTGCATTAGAGCTAGTGCTATGAATTTGGCATTACTCCTAGACCATGGCATTCCCATTATGAACTAAAATCACTAAATGTACACACTTTTGTATTTGTTTATTCAGTGCTAAAGGCTTAATGTGTTTCTCTTTCGGGTCTCTTCCTTATTTTCTGGGTGTTGGGGGCAGGGTCCTCACAGGTTCTTTTTTTCCAGCTTACAGTTAGGCACCAGGGTTGGCCACCTTTTGGCACAAATTCAGGGCAAAAACACTGACAGGGAAGTAGGTCAGTACAGGCACCACTGCTTTCCAAACACAGACCCATCTCCAGCATCAGCTGCCTCCCAAAAGCTCTCAAACTCCCATAAAAAGAGTTAGATTCTAACCCCTTATTTTCGATGAAAGCTCAGACACACACTAAGCTTGGTCTGGACCAGAAACATCAATCTTTTGGACCCTCCTTAAGTGGCCCAAACACTGCCTGCCTGGGGGGGCAGCTGGGCTCCCCCAGTTCAGCCCACCCCTGGAACCTGGGCTCTCCTCAGCTATTCTGCTGACATGAAGGGAGAGGCACACACCAAAGAAATCCTCAGAGAAATAATAGAAAGGCTTGCTTGGGTTGAAAGGGACCACCTACGGATGCCAGGTTGCTCAAAGCCCCATCCAGCCTGGCCATAAGCACTTCCAGTGATAGGGCAGCCACAGTTTCTCTGTGCAAGCTGTTCCCACTGAGCTGTTCCCACGTGCCTTGCTACCCACTGAGAAAGAATTTCTTCCTAACATCTAATATAAATCTCTCCTCTTTTAATTTAAGACCATGCCCCTTGTCCTGTCACTATTTCCCTGTGCAATAAGACACTTATATATCAGCTTGTTCCACCAGCTATCCCCTCATGACGCTGGACCTGCCTCCTTGGGCATCTGCCCACAGCACTGGCAGGGTGTAGAGTTACTGGCAGTAATAATGTAAGTTCAGCACTGACAATCCCGAATCACTGAAAAATGTACATTTTCAAACACATACATTTTTCTAAAGCTTAGCTTTTAATTTTAGCACAGCTGGGGTATAATTTTTGAACATGTAGGACTGACATTTCTCATTGCTATCCTTGCACTGGATCAACTCATCTGAAATAGATGACATCCATCTATTTTCACTTGAAATAGTATTACTCACACTAGAAAAGCTCCTCTGTAAATAGTATCTCAAACACTGACAATTGACTTAGAATGAGATGGCTACTCAGGTGAAAAAGTCATTGGGGATAATTTCTTTTTTCCCCCCATTCTAGAGGATATATATGTGCACACCATAATCCCATCTATCTTACAGGAATGCTTTAATTCAGGAAGAGAAATAGCTTTGAACTTTCATGCTGAGCAATACTTAGACATAGGAAACTTTCAGCTTAACTCCCCTGAACTCCACAGGCCTACAGAACTGCGGCCAACATTTGTGATTTACACCATCCTGCATGTCCCAAAATACTTCCTGGTGATGCCTGAGGCTTTGTTAAGGATTGATGTGAGACTGCTCTCAGGCTCATCTGTCCTCCCTTCTACCAGTCTATCAACATGTCTTCAGATACAACTGTGTTCTTGGTTTACTACATGAATTTTTGGATACTGCTGAGCCAGCTCTGAGAACTCCAGGCAGAAAGGACATGGAACAGACCATTCTCAGGGACAGTGTGGAGTCACTCTTTCAAATGCCAGAGATACAGTTCCCTTGTTCCCTGAGACAGTAAATACTTAAGCAAGACATCATTAAAAAAAAGGATGCCTGAAAGGCACGTAACTGCCTTCCTTTAATAGTAAAAACAGATTTTTTGAGACTGAGGCCCAGATTCTGCATTAATTCTAGCTATGGGTAGTATAAAACAAAGTGACATTTAAATGAAAAAAAAAAACCCATACACTTATGGTTCCAAATTTCCTTTTACTATAGGCTTAAAAAACCCCCCCCCAAACTTATTTTGCTTAGTCCTCACATTATCTGCTCAGTCCCTGTTCAGGTTGTAAGACAGCCTGAGAGATCAGCAAAATAATCCAGGAAAGTAAAATAAACTGTAAAGAAGGGAACAATAACAATCACTTTTTGTTGTCAGTAGAATTAAAATACTTCCAAATTCAAAAGAAAATATAGTAATACCTGTTGACATTACTAATTAGCCCACTGAGGTAAGAGCTGCTTTGCTATACATTTACTTACCCTCTGGTCCTGGGAAGCTCATCCTTAACCACTACTGTCCAAAACACTAAGAAAAGCAGGTAATTCCTGGCATTTCTGGCATTTTTAAGACACCAGCAGAAGACACCTTCCAAAGAGTTTTTCCTGATTTTAATTGGGAAGATGCAGAGGAATCAAGCTCATTGCCCTGCTCTGCTTCACCCACAGAGAACACAGTTGCTGCCATAGTGTTGCTTTCACTTGTGAGGGCATCCTCCAGGCCCTCCAGTGCTGCGACCACCACATCCCACCCTGAGCACATCCCGCCCACGGCACCCACCTCCTCCCACCACCCCTCTGCCGGCAGTGGGAGCTGATGGTTTGAGTCTCAGCAGCCCAGACATTCTCCAAAGGCTTTCAATGCTGTAACAGTAGAAAAAGAGAAAAATACAGCAAAGTACATTGCCTAAGACCACACAAGAGGTATTTCCTTCTGATTCTGAGAAAGTGCTGGCCGTAGATTCTAACAAATACTATTTTTGTATGGAAACCTGCACAAGAGGTGACTTCATGCAGCAGTTCTCAAAGCTGTTTTCTACTCTGCAAATCATAAATTAAATTTGTGTGGCTAATGAGTGAAATAATCAGCTAACTATTTAATACAAACATGAGTAAATGGACAAAACTGTCTTCAGGTTGAAAAATCACCTCTCCAGCTGAAAATGTACTTTAAAAATACATATTTGGTTTTCTTTAACCTTAGCAGGTAAGCTTACCATTAAAATTAGTGCTCACCTGAACATATTTTGGTGATTCTCTGATCCTAATTTCATAGGCATTAAGTAAGGATTTCCTATTTTGACTCTAGAGACACAGCAGTAGCAAAACCACACATTCTAGCACCTGGATGAACACTTGGCATAATATTCAGGTAGGAAAACAAATCTGCATATTTAATACTACCAAAGGGAATCTGTCAAAACCAGTGCAAAGAAGCACTGGATTACATCAAATACATTTCCAATTCTTGCTCAAGGAAAAGTAGATTTAGAGTTAATCAAATGGCAATCAATCAACTGCATTATTAGAAGGCAGGATTTTTCAGCTCTGAAAAGGCCTTGGCTCTGTTTTGTGTTTGAGTGATGGTGTGATTGGCTGCAGAACCTCTAAGCCTTTCCTCACTGAAGTGGATCTCCATGAATAACCACCAGGCACTCAATAATAAAGAGCTTTGGGATATGTGTAGGGATGACGTGAGGAGTCATTTTGAAAGAAGTTACAGAAGAGAGAAGGACAACTATCAGCGGGTTTGTTTATCTCCTGTAAAATAGTGTTCAGCCCTGTAGAACCAGTGGCTGTAAACACAGAACCACCTGAACACCAGGCCCCTGGCCAGGTAACTCTGTGCCCTTTCCCCTTTCCCAAAGGGGTTTCTCCCCATTAGGGCAGAGGCACATACAAGAAAGAAGCCTAAATCAGTCCAGATCCTGTTGCAGCTACTTCTGTCTCAAAGAGAACTAAGACTTACTTCTCCAAACCACTCAATTTCAATCAAAACACTTAAATGAAACAATCTCACGTACACATTGAGGAAATTAAAAATTCAAGTGTAAGGTGATGCTGAAGCAAAGATTTGGCTCCCAGTCAGAAATCCACCCATGAGAATTCAGTGCATCCCTCATACTGCACAGTTGAAGTAGCAGTAAAAAAACTTAAATGACAGATACATGGTTTGGGGAACCTTATTTTAGGTTGGTTGTTTGTTTGCTTGTACTTTTTTTTTGACTGGGATTGATTTTTGGCATCATGTATCCACATGTTGTCAACCTCCTGATGATGATTTCATAAAAAAACCCCTGAATTTGACCCTTTTTATCATTTGATAAATTTATTGATATACACCTAACCCTGTGCATGGGGGACTATCCACTAGCAGCTAGTAGCAAAAAATAATCCTGTTAGCACCTGCAAGTAATTTGCAGATTACATGCAATACCAGCAGTTCAGTAACACCTCCGAGGTCAATGACAGCTGAATCAGAATTATTGCTGACTTCTACCAGTAACAGAGAAGAACTGGATATGAAGCATTCAGACACCCCAAATTGGGTATTTTTAATTTCCTTTTTTTTTTTTAATTTCTACTACCATGAATCTTCCTTACACCAGTTTAAATTTCAGTGAGCTCCAAAGATGTACCTTAAAAAGAAGAGGAGCTGTTGGCAGGCACATTTTTCTGCTGGCAGAATGTGTTCCTCAAACAATTATGTCTTATCACAACACTCACTTAAAATTTTATATCAAACTGCATCATGGGGCCCTTTTAAAAACCCCTCATTAATGATGATTATGTAAGTACCATTAGATGTGAGACATTCCCATATTGCTCGTAGGAGTTATGATTTAATTCTGCTAAAATCTACTCTACCATTTGTGTAATCACTCCTGACATTTTACCTTTTGTTTTGTAAAACATTATTGTCTGTCACAGGAAAAGAAAAAATATGATATTTTGGTTGTCATTGCAATCTGACTGAAAAGATGTTATTAATTAAATCTTATACACAGTTATACCTGAAAACTCACTGACAGCTCTTGAGGGAAGATATATTACTGGAAGACAGTTGTTACTTAGGTCTCTGAGGCAACACCAAGGCACTAATAAATCCCACACACATTCCTGTGCGTGAGGCTGGTATTATTCAGCATTTGTGGGGAATAATTCAGCTTTGGCCTTTCACAGTGACTGCCTTGGCTCAGAGTGGTCCATGACTCTAGGAACCACTACAAAGGAATATTTGCACGTGCTTTAACTCAGGAGATGAGTTTGCAAACACACAGGGAGCAGAGCTGAAAAGTCACGGTCCTCACAAAACATAACACGAGGTTCTGGTTTAGAGAACCTAGGCTGAGGTTTTGACCAAAAGGAGGAGGGCAAACACATTTTACCAGAGCTGGAAGTTTCATTTTCTGTTTGTTACTCATTTACTTTTTTTTTGTCATCAGAAGGGTTACAGAGAAAATACTCTTTCACAGGATAAGTAAGTAGAAACAGCTAAAAATTCCAACTGTCTGTAGCCAGAGCTTTGACCAAGCCCCTTAGCTAGCAGCAAGTTTCCTTTCACAGAAGTTAGTGGTAGCCCTCCTCAAGTTAATACTACACTACAAATATACACTACATATACAACATATATATACATCCTACTGAGCAGAGACAATGTCCATATCACAAACAAAAAGAAACATTTTCTAAAATTATTATAATAAACATTGGTATTTTCAGCATTTTAATTTTAGTGCCTATATCTTTATAGGGAATAGGGAATTTCATCAAGAAAGAAGTTCTGAAAGTTCTTACTTACCTTGGTCACACAGGAAATTAAGTTTTCCTCCATAATGTGCTCTTTGGGCTGGGGCTTCTGAGTACTCTGAAGGTACATGTGATGTGACTAGTGATCAAATTACTTCATAAGGAAAAGTTCATCACAGTCAGGGCAACTGCTTAAAATGCAACATAAACAGGTCTGTGTCAATATTTTGACTTTGTGTAAACAATTCAAGCTGCATCACTCTGGAGATAATGACACATAATGCTGTATAAAATGCTCTGAAAAGGTTTTACTGAATTAATTTGCATTTGAGTTCTGGAATAAAATTGGTCTGCAGTGGAAAAGTGCAGTCTTCTGTGGTCCTGTTAAATATGATCCTAACAAGACCTGGAGCTTCCAGAAGGCATCCTGGGAAAGGGCTTCACTACTACATGGTAAAAGGGAAAATAATGATTTTCAGAGCTTGCACTGTCTTTAATCCATTTACAGAGCTTCAGAAATTAAGTATGACAGACTGGAATATATGATTCTGTCTGACTATAAATGACATATTTCTTACCACTCTGATACTTCACCTCTTGGCAAACACTTTTTCTCCTTTTTGCAACATCATGAGTTCAAGCTGGAAAGGACATTGTTCAGTGCTTTAGAACTCTGCTAATAAAACTAAGGAAAAGCAATCTGTACATAGGAGTTTATTTAGATGCCCACAAATTTTAAATCATTCCCCTTCGTATCTCAGCCCACTGGGTATCTTATCCAACTGAATTACCATTGGGTTTTACAATGTGATATACAAAATGAGCTGAAATTATGATTTACAAACATCCTTTGATTATCATATAA
>NW_008240030.1:930370-972831 GCF_000691975.1 Corvus brachyrhynchos | reverse complement strand
TCTTTCCCTTATTATACAGTCATCAAGGCAATGCAAATAGAGTCAATACATTAGTAGCTGAAAATGATGGGGCATTTTAAGAAAATAAATTTAACTTTACCACACAGAGATGTTAACTAAAACAAAAAGTGTTTAAAAAATTGGAATAAAGTTATCTGAATGACTGAAAGTAATTTTATATTCTTTGCCACTGTTCCCTTATAAACGTAATAGTAATTCATTTAAAAGACAACTGATTTTTTCACTGTATAGTCACACATCGTTCTTATTAACCAGTTTCACATTTTCTGCATGAAACTATGAAAAACTCACAAATGTAGACTTTCCAAACTGTAGCCACTATACTTATTTCTGAAATCTTTTCCATATATTCAGTGTGTTTAATTAAATAAAAAAAAAGAAAAAAAAACACTACACGAATGAGCAGAACAAAACACAACAGCACATTAACAATGTGACATTTAAGCTGTAGATGCATTGCCATAGAAATATATTCTTGTTGTAATGCCACAAACTTTCTAGCCTCATGACAAAAATAGACATTAGCTGAAGAGAATCTAAGCTCTAAACTCCATATAGGGCTAAGAGTCTTAATTTATATTTCTGTCTAAACTTAGGTCCTCAACAACACAGTAAATTTAAGTATTTTTGACTGTCATAAAATATGAAAAGATAAAATCTGTTTCTGAGCTGTTAATTAGGTAATGGAAGTTACCAAGCATTAAGGTCTCCTGTCCTGCATGTTGCTGGAACAGGTGCCTCTGCACTTTGTCACTATGGCAGCAGTAACTGAGGACAACAGACATTATTACTGCAAATACAAAAGAGGAAAAATTCTGAACTCATCAGTGATGTTACAAATGCAAGCAAATTCTAACCTAGTCAACTTAAACTATATCATCTTAAGGGTCTCTGACTGTTTTACTTATATACTCACAGTATAATCCAGAGGAATTATACTCAACAGAACACTGATAATGACTGGTGATTCTTTCTTGATTATGTGTTGAATTGGCAGTGAAATGGGGTTTTAGTTCCATTTCTCACTATAGGAGTCTTGTTGCTGCTCTGCATGTTTGGAGAAGAAAGTGCTTATTCTGCCATTTCATTCAGTTCATGGCATTTAATTTCACAGTTTAAGACAGACTTATTTTGATTACTTTTATTCTGTCCATACCTTTGAATGCTTTAAAATGTTGGACAGCTGTGAAATATAAGTACTATGCAATCTGACTGTACATACATACATATTTTCATAAATACATCTAACAGGGACCTTGGAACCAAGTATGTAATATCATGGGACAAAATCACAACAGGCTGTCTTATTTGTAAAATCTAGATTCAAAGTAAGAAGAGCTGAATTCTATCAATGTTGTCAATACACAAATTAAAACAAAAATACAGCATTAGTTTACCCATGAAATAATTTAAACATATTTGCAAATTTCTTGACAGGAAAGGTGTGTAATATACAACACTGAAAACTTGTAGCAACCACTGATTTCTATGCGCTGTACTGGAAGTCACCCGGACAAGGCTAGCAAGGATGAGCATCGTGATAGGTCCCAAAGGCAACTCCCAAACATCTTCCTCGCTTGGAGACTTTGGTAATTGTCTGTTGTATAAAATGCCAATGCATACAGCTTCCTTTCAGGTGTGAACTCCAGTAGTTTTCCTCCCTCGACACAGTCCAGTCTGACCAGGTCAGTTATTGTTGAGACACTCTAAATCCACCGAGCAGCAGACATTCCCATTCTGCACAGACAAACAAGCAGAACAGGTCACAAAGAGCAAAGGGCTGGCGGCAGGCAGAGATAGGTGTATCCCTGGCACATCTACCACCTAAAATCACCTGCCCCCAGCATCCAGAGTGTCAGCACTGCTCCCAATGGTGGCTCTTTGAGGAGGCCGACTTTGCCAAATAGCACTGAACTGGCCTGAACTACCACAGGAACTTGAAACCTGAATGTGGTCCCCATAATAAAATACAGCACAGCAATGGCAACAAAGATGATTGCATTTTTCCCTCATGCAAGAAAGTTAATGGAGAGAATTTTCATGTGATCCACACAGGAAAGCTTTCTGCTTGTCTGAAATTAGCAAACAGTTCAGGATTTTGGTTCATGGCAGATATGGAGGGGATGGGGGCAACATAAACACCACACAGCTTTGGAATTTAATCCATTGTTAAGTAACTTTTTCTAACATCCAGTCATTTATAAAGCTACTTTATGTAATAAAAAAGTACAGCAACCACTAAAATCCCAAATGAGTTTTTTTTTTTACTTTTCTTTTTCTAAACCATCACAAATCTACAGAAAAAAACCTCAAAAAATGGCAGAAAAGCTACCTTCCATAATTCAAAGCCCTGGGGCCAATAGCTTGCTTTCCCAGAGTGAACAAAAGAACATTTTATATAACTCAAAACAACATAATTCTGATATTGGCGCAGTGGGGTCATCACTGCACAAAGCAAGGGAAATAGACTGCACTCCTTCATGAGAGCCATTGGATAAAACACATCTTCATGAGATCAGGGAACAGAAACTGTGACATTCCCTCCCCATCACTATTGTGGGAGTGCCTTTATCTTGGAGCTGCAATGCCTTACTTGTGTACTTGCTGGTGAAACTTTTATGTTAGTGTTTTTCCCTCAGCTTACCAGCTCTGTAATACACATTTTCATGAACATCCACACTAGGTAATTATTGAAATGTTACCCTTGACTCATACTGAGAATGCCTGAAGGTTGCACTAGGATATTAACATATCTGTGCTCAATATTTTCAACAAGGAGAGAATTGTTTTGCTTACACTCTGCCAGACAGAAAACACAAGGGTTTTCTGCAGGCTCTCAGGTCTCATTTACTTCCCCAAGATCTTAATCTGAGCCTCCAAGGGCAGAAAGGGACCCCTATTTTATTCAGGTACATTCCACGACCATTCCAGCTGGCCCATGGTACCTTGCATTTGCAGGTTGTACAAGGAGATCCCACCATCGTCCATACAGCGCCACCAAGCCTCGTGACTCCGTAGCCATCTGGACAGGTTTTCCTGATGTCATAGGTGATGTTGTCAGCCAGACAGGGGTCACTGACACAGTGAGGACAGCACTCTCCTTCTGAGATAGCTGTGTACTCGCAGTTCAGAGTCGGGCACTGAAGAGGCCAACAATCCACCTCTCCTTCCTATAAAAATTGAAGCCAGTGTCATTGAACTTGCCATTTATGAACCACCAAGTAACTTTGTACGCTTTTGAATGGAAAATCATTGTTTTGCAAAAATTTCAATAAACTGAATGGTTCAGATCTCCATTTGGTTGATCACACAAATACATGTTTGAATACTGAGCTGAAGTTTCCTAAATGTAGCATTTGGTTGATCCTTGACTAAACAACAACACTGTGATCATCGTAGCAGGGGAACTTGAGTTCTTTGGGGTTTTTGAAGGCAGGGTTAAATACTGGGTACTAGTATTTTCTACAGACTATAATTTTTGCTGTGATTGCCTTGCAGACTCATGCACTCTTTTTACTCCTGGTCACATAAACATCTCTGCAGGATCACAGCGAACATTTAAATAGAAAATTGACACTGCAGATAGATGTAGGTCAGTACGTTTGAGAAGCACTGAACATCTATCTAAGCAGCAACAGCCAATACCAACTTTGTCAGCTCCTAAAGGAATTGTTAGAGCTTTACCATTTGTGCTCCACTGACTCATTTTATTCCATTATTTACTTATTTTTATTATTATTTTTATTTAAAAAAAAATCTGCAACAGTTTAGTAGATAGAGACATGGAGAAGACAGAAACATCAGGTCACTTCTGCAGAGTATTGCTCTGTATGACTAAATTTAACCTGGAAAGGGCTTCAGTAACTTGCATTATACTGCTCTGTAAACACTTCAGATGCTGGGAACATCACACACTGCACAGAAACTTACATACAACACTGATTTAGGGCATCACCGTCTTACAGCTCTGGATGTTATCCCAATCATAAAATTAGGCAAGAAACTGTAAGCCACAACCTCAATACTTACTCTATGCATGATGGATAATTACCTCATGACAATAACTAAGCTTCAAATCTAATTTCCTTCCTGATGCCCAGACACCTCTTGATTAGTAACATACATATAGACCATATTATACAGGCAGCTATAAATGGAAAACTGGTAATTTTAATGAACTTCATTGATGGACTAATTAGTATATCTATGGAAAACTTAAAGCTTTAAGGAAATAATCTATAGTGTCTAATGAGAAAATAAGTTTTCATTATTTTGTATGTTTTTCTAGTAATTTCAGTCTTCTTTATCCTTCTTTATGTGGTTATTTTTTTCTAATTTACACAGTGGCACTGGTACTCCATGTTTCCAGATTTGCAGAATTCAAATAAATAAATAAATAAATAAATAATAAAAAAATCATTGTCCCTTTTTGACAAGACAGGCCCACCAGACATAATTAAAAACTGAAATTTCTCCAACTAACTCCATCGCATGCGAAAAAGGTTTGAAAATGTCACTTAAAGATCAGACAACCTTACAGAAGTTCTCAAAAGTAGACTAATGCTAAAATTAATATAGTGCCAAGGTTTCCAAGCTCTTCTCAAGCTTTTCATTTTGCTCATTAGACCTACTTATTCAGCAGTAAGACGAAAACTGATGGTGTAGCTTTCAGTTCTCTGGGGCTCGGTAAGTGCTTTACCATCACCCCCAGTCTGAAAAGCAGGTGAAGAAATAGCTGTGAGCCTGCCTCCAGGTCTGTTTTTCTAAAAGTCATAATCCTTATTATTCTTACTCCTACCCAAACTGCTTTACTCATACCAGGCAACGGCACTGCTGGCAGCTGTAGGTCCAGTTGTCCCCGCTGCGGTAGAGCTTGTGCCCAGTTTGGTCGAGGCACTGGCTGGTGACACGAGTGTCACACTCTGGGCAGCAGAAGAGGTCAGCGCTGGGGTTCCTGCAGTCACAGGCTGTTCTCCGGCAGAAAATCCTCCCATCCTGCAAGGACACATTGCCCTGACGTCAACCACAAACTGCCAGAGAGCAACCCAGGTAAGGTCACAGGGTGCATACATCAAAGGGCACATCTTTGGCTTATCAGTGTATTCCATGCCAATAAGGACTGGATCTTGCCTGTCATAATACAACGAATACCAGTACTATCCCAGTTTCTGTCAGTGCATGGATCCAATTCTGTCTTGAATCTGAAAACACTGTTTGCCGGTCTCCAGCCAACTGAATTTAAACGCAGTCAATATCTCAGTGAAATACAGTGAAGCAATTTCATATCTCATTGGTTACATCAACAAACTCTTCAAGCGGGTGCCACTCTAATACATATAGTATTTATTTAGCACTATTTTGACAGAATGTACCACTGTGAAGAAAGTAAGCTGAATAAAGGTGGACCCTTTAACTTAATTAGTGCAAAATATAGCACAATCACAGTAGCACTAATTGTTCTTTATTCTGACCTCTGTGTCTGTCCCACATCTGTACCTACAGTACATCAGCTTAAAAGAACTTATCATCATTCATTATAATGCAGTACATGTATTACAGAGGGCCTGGATAAAGCTATATTCTGCTTTGCATCACAACTATACTATTCCTAAAGCAACTTCATTCATTTCATTGCAGTTTTTCCTAGCCTAATCAGAACCTTGTTCTGCGTCTATTATCTGATGTAAGGAAGAAAATTTCATTGCACCAAATATAGGAACACCCTTCAATGCAAGGGAATTTATTTCCTCTGATCCTTGAAAACAACTTATTTCTAATAAGAGTGAATGGAGCCCAGGATGTCTTTTCCAGAGGCAGACAAAACAGCCATAAGCAGGATAGGATCACAGAATGGTTTGGGTTGGAAGGGACTCTCTAAAGCTCATCTTGTTTTAATCCCTCTGCCATGGGCAGAGACACTTTGCACTAGACCAGGTTGCTCAGCATGTAGCATGGGGGAGATGACTGCTTATTATTTGATGTAGGAACCAGGGTTTGGTTCCTGTTTTAAAGCAAAGCCAGTCTTGTCCACAATGCAACATAGACAAAATTAGCATCAGGGAATCACAATGCCATGTCAGCTCAGTGTTACTGCTGCATTTCACTGTAGTTTTGAATGGATTAGAATATTCCTT
Organism: Corvus brachyrhynchos; assembly: GCF_000691975.1. Classification (NCBI taxonomy): domain Eukaryota; kingdom Metazoa; phylum Chordata; class Aves; order Passeriformes; family Corvidae; genus Corvus; species Corvus brachyrhynchos. The sequence continues at coordinate 966,676 of NW_008240030.1, read as the reverse complement.
GCCACTGTAAAAATAATTAACATTATTTCTTATGCCTAACAAGCAAAGCTGAAGACAACATTGAATTATGAGAAAGTAGAAAGCATGCCAGGTTAACATGGACCTGAACCACTTTCGCCAACTTCAGGGCATATATTACTCTACAAGCTTTGTTCAGTGTTGTATCAAATTAAGTTAAGTATTCTGTACTAGCGGCTAGATTGCCACTTCAGATGTGGGAGGAGGGATAAACAAGCTTTATCTCCTTACTCAGCAGTCTGAGTAAATCATAAGGAAGAACAGCAGTAGCCCATTTCCTCAGCCATGGGTTTGGGCAGCTGCAGATGCACATCAAAAGCCAGCTTAGCCCAGGAGCTCCGTCAGGATGACCAGATCCAGGCATGTGGGGCTGTGACAGGAATCCAGGGAGCCTCAACCATGGCAGTCTCTCTCCTCTTCTATGCTGATTAATAATGGCTAACAACAGCCCGTCTGCTTAAATCCAATTCAGTTTCTAAGCTTTCAAGACCAGTTTTCAAAATTGCCCTGGTGACAGTGCCGTTAATTCTGTGCTTCCCTGAGCATGTTTTACGTTGCCTTTACTCTCCATATTTCAGAACACTGAAAAAACCTGATGACTTTGCCAGAGAACTCTTGGTAATCATAATACACTGCTAGTCTGTTTTGTCTGTAAGCATCTGTGTTTTGTGTACAACCTCATTAGCTCTATGCCTTTCAAAAAACATTTTTATCCCTATACTGCAGTGACACAAAGCCTCTTAAGCTACACTATCTCATGTGCATCTTTGCAGCTCAGCAGGAGCCCTGAGAAATACATAGAAAATTGAGAAATATATATAGAAAACCTTATTTTCTTTAGGTGAATAATAACATACAGCATCTTATTACTACCTCTTCTTTCCCACCTTCCTCACTGAATCAGTTCTACATTCTTCAAAAGTGGTATGAACGTAAAATCATTCTTATCAAAGGAAAAACTGACACACAAGAGAATCACTGTTAACCACTGGGTGGTTCAAGTTTTCACAAAGCCCCAAACCCAGTTTGGACAGAAATCAGACCCTGCAAAAACCAAACCACCAAATGGTTCTCACCCCCAGGAACACACATTAGCTTGGAAGATCCCCCTGCTCCCAGTGCTGTGTGTATCTCCCAGGCTTTTTTTCATAGAAGGAAGGGAGGGTTGTCTTAATCAGAAGACAGACTCGAAAGCCCAGATATAGCCACACTGCACACCCAGGCTTTGCTCTTTTCATGAGAGAGCACAATAGCTTCCCACCCCAAATCCTACCAGCCTTAAATCTGATGGTCTATTAAATCCACAACAGTTCAGAAAGATACAAGACATATACAAGACATGTCAAATATACCTAAGGAACAGTGTTCATTTATAGTTTTGAGAATTTATGATTTTGTAAACTTTATGTGCATTTAGATGAACAAGAATGGTTTGAAGACACTGGGTCTGGTAAAACACTGAAATACCCTGTGCTTCAATAATGACACTTTGTTTCATTATATAAATGAAGCAATATAATTTCCTATATTCCACAGTATCCTACTTCACAAATAGCTTTGAAGTTCATTAAGTAAGGTATTTAATTTCCTTTGCACCAGATTATAAATGAAAATATTTAAAGATGGTACCTGTGTGCTTCAGGCAATGAACAAAATATATCCACCTGACTTTTGCCAGAATAATTATAGCAAAAAAAAGCCAGTTTTATTTCAACAATGAAATGCTGACTTGCATCCTGGATAAAACAAGTAAGTAGGATCATTGCAAAGTTTGAGTAAGTAGTATAAGGAATGGTTTAGTTACGTTTCGCTCTTTTCCTCACTGCAAACTGAGCAGGCTGCAAAAGATCAAGCAGGGCCAGTTCTCCATGCAACTGCATGAAAAGGAGAGGTTTGAGAAGTAGTCTGGTGTACTGGAAGCTATCAGGATGTATAAAAATGTATTTCATTAAACACTGAGTGAAGACTTTACATTCTGCCTGAGATGTGATAGACAAGGAGCTCTTCTTCCTGTTTCCCCTGTTCTATAGACACGAATTTGCTCTTGAAACAGGCAGCCACTGGAATGAAATTAAATGCAAATGCTAATTCACAGAGGGAAAAACTGAAGTGAGGAAGACACATAGTAAGAGTCATAACAACAGTGTCAAGCTTAGTTTAAACTATGTACTAGTTAATCATTTCTGTATTTTCATATACTAGTAACAACACTCAACATAAGAAATACCATGCAATGAGAAATGGCAAATAAAACAAATTACAAGCAATCTAAAATGTGAATACTAATAGTAATAATTCTGCAAAGGCAGACCAGATGTCTTCACATATATTAAACTATTTATTCTATTGACTGCAATCCTTTCATAAGCCTGCTGGTTCCCCAAGATTACCGTAAAAGCTTGATATATAGTCAGTAAACTTGTACACTTCAGCTTCTGAAAGGAGGAGTTTTAGGGAGCTTGAGGCTACTTGAATAACAAATATAGCAACTAACAAGAACACATTCCCTACTGAGCCCAAACCAGCAGTGTACTTTTTAGGTTCTACTCACTCTGAAGTCTTAATTTTTCCTTGCAAAACACATTTGCAACACACCACTGCAAAACAGAAAGGATGAGGCTTCCAGCTTCTTGCAACTTCAAAACACCTCTTTCACTCTGTTCCCCCTAAAACCCTCTCATGCTTCTCTGGCTCCCGAGCATTGAGACATGGAGACTGATAGGCCAATTCCCATGCTCCATCTTCAGCTTTTCACAGAGGTCACAACCTAATTTCACTTGAACTGGGCCTATAGTGCTCTGCTGCGCCTTTGGACAGCTTTACCCATGCTATGAACGAATCAGTGCAACGTGACCATAAAAAACCAACCACATCTCAGATTAGGGTGTTTCTAAAATTCTTCTGATTTCAAAGACAGGATTCCTCTGTTAACAAGTGAAAATCAAGAAAGCAGAGCCAAATGTTTTCTAACTTGGTTACCATACTCAGGAAAAAAAAATCCAAAATATAATTTCCAGGGGAAGAAAAAACCCAACAAAAATCCCCACCCTGATCTAAATGTTAACTCCTTAAGGTACATCCACTGATACTAGACCTGGCCTCTCCAAACATACAGAGAGAGCTGCACTGCTCAAGTGGGAGAGCTGGCAACACAGCCAAGCTGAGATGAGAAGGAAAAAGCTGAAAAAGCTGGCCTTTGCCCTTCTTCACTTTGAGGAAATTAAGTGCCTGTTGCTGGGTCTTCTAACCTTTGACTCAGGCTCAGACCTTTCTTCTCACTAAGTTAATTCATATGTATTCCAAGCAAAGGGAAACACAGCCAACAGGAAGTTGAGAGATGCATACTCATATGAAAGAGAAATTAAAATCAGTTTTCAGCATTTCCAGTAAGCGTGCTGGAACCTTCACATTGTGTTAAAGGGTAATGCAAGACCCTCTTTGAGGCACACTCTGAAATGCTCTGGCCCACAGGGTGACATAGTAGAAGCTCAGAAAGGTTAGCCATTATTCAGTTATGTGTGTGGTTGTGCAAAATAAGAAAAGAAATGCCTTCCCAGAAGAATATCCCCATCCCAGCTTCAGAGTCTACAGCAGAGCTTACCTTTTGTCTCAGTGCCTTGGGCTTAGGCTAACATTTTTGCCAACAGTAACACTGCAATGTTGGGTTTCTGACACAAGCCCAGAGAATTAAAGGACTTCTGAAACTCAGGCCAGCTGGATCTCACCTTGCAGGAGCAAACGGAGCATCTGTCCTCTCTCAGGGTCCACACCTGCCCGTTCCGCTTGAAGCCGCCTTCATGGGGACAGTCTCCAGTGCAAGATGGTCCAGAAGGACAAAGGCAGTCAAACCCTCCTGCCAGGTTCACACAGGCTGAATCATTCCAACAGGTGTGGATCTTTAAGGCACACTCATCGATATCTGCAAAACAGCAGATTTATAAAAGCTTTGGGCACATTTTTCATGGGGCAAGTTTTATTTCTGCATTAAGTAATTATTGCTTATTCTGCCTTGCTGGTGGACGAGGGTGCATTCCTTTCTATATCTTTCATATTTACTTGGTAGACTTTAAGCACTGTTAGGTTATTCTTCAGCATTTATTTTGATTCCACCAAGAATTCTTAAAATATCTCCATCAGGCTTAATTGTAAATGCTGAGTTTGATGTACCTAGTGGAACCATATACCAGTGACAAACTTGAACCTTCAGATAAGGGTGCATACTCATTTCCCAGTGACTGGAAACCAGCAAGGAGAGTTGACTTTCTGTCAACTAGACCACTCTCTGTTCTGGGTTTTACATCAAAATAGAAGTGCATTATTCTTCATAATTTCCTAGCACAAGCAACATTCCCCACACTAAAAGCAGTCAGTTGCATCCTTTTCCCATTGCTGGAAGGTATAAGCAAATTGAAAAAAAAAAAAAAAAGGAAATAAAAAGAACTCTGAGGCACCTGATACACACAAAAAAAGTGCCTTAAAGCTATGCAGTATGATTTAGCAATGACACAAAGAATAGGTGACAAGAGAAAATCATTATACACCAGAGAAAAGTGAATTACAGCATCCCATTAAATTTGCTTTTAGAGGGTAAAATATGATTATGCAATATGAATTTATCTAGGGAGTTCATCCAGCGTTCTTTTTCTTTCAATGAAAGCTATTTGATTTTTAAGCACATTGTTAAAAATAGGTGCTTCTTTCAGACAATAAGTTTGGACTTTTCTTAAACAATATATTGACAAATTGTCCAGATGAAATACCAGTAAACCAGTGTCTTTTGTTCCCACATGAACAATGAAAACTGCAAGCAACAGTGGAAGGAAAGCTGGAAAAGAAAATCCTTTAGAAGCATGTGATGGTTTCTGTTGTGATAGTTCCAGAATAGTATTAGATGAATTCAGAAAATGCAAGGAAGAACCACAATACTTATCATTCGAAATGACCTTATTGCTAGGGTGAAATTTTAACTGTTCAGTACTACCCAACGATACTTTTAACTTCTCTCTAAACCAAAAACTTCAAAAGTATTTACAAACAACAGTTTCCTGAAGTCTAATTTAGGTGGGATGTGATGGCCCGTTGCCCTACTTTTTGGACAAGTGCCATGGCTTCACATGTCATCACCTCAAAAGGTCCTACCTTAAAAAGACTTTAAGAATTCTCTCATTTTGGTGAAAGAAACTCTTTATAACAATCAAATCACTAAATTCAGTCTGGTCTGGATAGTACAATTTCTGATTTCAATTCATAAATAGTCAAGGAACAAGTAGAAATGTGGTCATGCCCTTGGATTTGATTAAATGCAAAAATCAGTCTGCACAACCGAGTCAAAGCTCTGGGCTGCCAGAACATGACTGTTTCTTGTTGTGCTTATAGATCCAAAGGGAAGCTGGAGGCAATTTCACTGCCTTCAGAGGGCTTCACTCCTGGGCTAACCCATGGGCCAGTCCTTTGTCAGAAATGTTCCCAGTGGCCTGACAGCATGACTCAATTGCTCATCACTCTGACTTGCCTAAAAATGGTGCATTTTGCTGTCCTGAAAGTCTTAATTCCCAGAAAAGAACATTATTGCTCTAGTGCACACCTTAGCCATACCTGAGTACTTGAAATATTCACTACTGGTGGTGTAAAAGGTGCAGTACTAAGAGAAATTAAAACTTGTAGTTCATTTTTTAACAGGTGCCAGAGTATGGCAGGAAGTAAAAACCATGAAGACTGACATGAAGAGAACTACGAATGAACTGGTATCAAATGAATTATATCCAAATAGCTACTGTAAAACTTAGAACATTCTTAAAGATATGCCATTTTCCTTTCAATAGACTTTACTTGTATTTTTTGTTGAAAACAAAGGTATAAATGAAGCATTCACTTTGCCTTTGGTGGTTTCAACAAGCATCATCAGTATTGCCTTCCCTACCACATTAAGAGCTCCTTGACGATAATCTGTATAGGATGTAGTAGAATAACAGTGCAGATTAGAAGGGTAGCTTTCACAGTTCAAAACTAAAAGGATTTCACAGATGAATATAAAGCCATATTGCCTACAGAGTTGCATTTAATTGCTTTACTTATGACACTGAAATCTAATTCTGTTTCCATGTAATTTAACAGATTTATGGAAAGCCAGATGTTAGCAATTATAGAAACTAACATTATTCATGTTCTCAGTAGTACAGACCCGTTCACAAAGCCAACTAATCTCTTATGCATATGCAGAAGGGAAGAACCCCTTATTTACGTACCTCTGCTGCTGTTCTCCATTTAGCACACATAAAAAGGATGTCCCCATTACAAGCAGCCCAAACTGGTAAATGGCAGATTCTTGACGAAGAATCAAGCAAAGCATGGACATAAATTCCTAATTGCTACACAGCTTTTTGGTTCTTTATGCAAATAATAGTTTATTATTTTTTTTATGGCATTTATTATTTAAAAGTTTTAGTCATTAATCAGATATAAAAGGCTTGGACACTGCACTCATTTTCAGCTGAACTTTTAACAGAACTAATTTTCTGAGAATATCCCTTCGGCAGTTTTTCTGTTGTCGCTGATTGCATTTCCTAAAGTCAGAACAGACATAAAGTCAGAACAGACAATGTTATCAGTAACTTGAGGGAAAAAAGTTATAAGCATAACATGTTTTTGTCCCTGTCATTCCTTCAGCCTTAAACCAGATTGTGGGGGTGGGGAAGGAAAAAACCCCAGCCAAATGCTCCCACATTGTTAGCTCTCAGTTAGGTACAGAAAGTATTTCATTTTAATGGAGATCAAATGGCCATATCAGTGTGAGATCAGCATGTAGGGGGCTATGCAAAAGCATGGTAGAAAATACTTGTATTTAGTGTGAAATTTCTCTTAACAACTGGAATCAATGTGTCAACTTAGGTGTTGAAAAATTAGCCCAGTCCAAAACAGTAATTTAGTGAACGTGAAAACTATGACAAGACTTTTGCACTTAGCTTATTTTTGTAGTACTCAAATCCTTGCTTAGCTCAAATTTCCCACATCCCCTCAGGTTTCATTTGCTCTCCCGCAATTGTTCTCAGAAGATGCAGGCTCAAAAACGGAACATTTAATGATGGGCACAGCAAAACTGCAGACAAATCTCATTTCCCATTATAACAACACAAAGAAGGAAGGAGATAAAATAATAATTTATAAATCAAGCCACTTTGAAGAACACTGGAAATAGCAAGGAGACTCCATATTCTTTTCCTGTATATAAAGGACAAGAACAAAGTGTCTGTCCTTAGGTTTCGAGGGATTAGTTCTTTCATGTATCCTGTCAACCTATGGAAAGAATCTGATTTTCACACCTGAAATAGGATTTTGCAATTTTATTCATTATACTGAAATTCTCTGTGGCAAAAACCTACTAATCAACCCAAATAAAAGCTGCAGAGTTTTCCTTCCCCTCTCCAGACAGTTCCTTTTCAACGAGAAGTGAGGATGTAGGTGAAACACCCGTATTGAGCAGAAACTTGCTTGTACTGCAAAGCCTTATGCAACTTTCTATCAACAATGTATAGCCAGCAGCCAGGGGATTGCTGCCAAGACATGCTGACCATCATACCACTGACCGAGATCTTTACTCTTCAAACACTCCAGGCAGTGCTTCTATAAACAAATGCACAACCATACGTACCCGACCATACACATTTTAGCAATCAGTCCCATTTTGTGGATGAAAAAGAAAACAAACCACCCAAGACATGCTCATTTCCAACATACTCTCAAAATACATGGATAGCTCAGTAATGCGGGCAGACAAAAAACCAGAAGCAAAATGGAAGCAAATAATCCCCTGAGATGCAATTTCCTTTTCCATTCTTTTTGGCTGTAATGAGAAGTAATTTGCCTCAGATATTATGAGAGGTCCCACGGCCACTGCATTTGAATCGGGCAGAAGACAAGCATGACTGTACATATCAACACAAGTTCATTAACTTGGTTTCACTGAAATTTTAAATCAATCCCTAGCTACTTCATTTCTTAGTTTTCAAGGCTATTCAGGTTTTAATTGTAAGACTTTTCCATAGCACCTTAATAAATGTGTACAAGCAAGCAATGCAGTGTGGTGCTCTGTATTATCATGATAAGCTGTTGCAGAAGAAAGAACCCTACTAATGTGCTAATTTTAACTGTTACGGTACATTAAACCATTACAGTATATTGTTAACATTAAAAATGTATGCTGGGCTCCCAAACCAATGTATGTACAAGTTAACTAAACACTGTTTTGACAAATCATTTTTCACAGGCAACCTGTCACTTAATGATTTCTGCCTTCTTTCTAAATCAAAGTTATTTGGAGGTGTCTTTGAAAAAATAACACCAAACAGAGTAATTTTTATCTAGAAAATATTTTATGTAGAATTTTTATTCTATAGAGACATAAAGGTCTATTAAAGAACACTGCTTAGTAAATTAGATTCTGAATATAGAATTTACTAAAGCTTTCTAAAAATACAGAAATGGCTAAACACAATTACCTTGAAGATATGGAACACAACTTTCTGTCAGATTACAAAAATTAGGATTTACTAAATGGAAAGTAAGTAAGATAATGTTTATTTTACAGGATAAAATCTACTGACACCAACTCTGATACTGTGAGCTTTAAGAAATTCTATGAAGTTCTATGAGCAGCACAGAACAAAGTTGTAAAATAGTAGGTTCTAGTTGGTCTTGGATACTCTGTACCATGTGCAATCCTTTCTGCCTACATAGCACTTCTCTACCAACAGACAGGAAAGCAATTCTCAGGTATATGGGAAGATTTTCAAAGGATGGGTCTACCTTTTTGTGTGACACCGAAAGGGGGAAAAAGAAACAAAACCTAATGTCCTTTGCTTATGCTTTCTAATCTAGATAAGAGACCCCACTGCAGTACACCATGGAATACATGAAAGTTTCAGGAACTGATTTAAAGCCCACTCAGGTTTGACCTTCAAGCACTGCTGCACCCAGATTTTGTGGGAGACTAATCCCTGTGGAGTTTTCTTTCATGAGCTCTTGAGTCCTACATTTTTCCAGCTCTCATTTCCCCAAAGTAATCCTGCAGTAAGGTCTAGCTATACTACCTTTAAGGCAGAAATAAATGGTGAATCTGGATCCATGTTAAGCCTGCCTGAAAAATTTGTAGTGGTTCTTAAAGAAAAAAAAATAAACAAAACCTGACAGGTACTGCTGCCTTGGTTGTTGTTCCTTCTGTGTGTGCAAGTCCCAATGTAGGGACCCAGAAACATAAATCATTATGAAAAAAACCAAAATCAGTAAATCTGCACTCCAGGGTCTGAACATCACTCTACAGACTGGAAGCACGTCACTTAGAGAGATGGAGATTCCAAAGTATAATTTGCTTTGCTCTTTTTTTAATCAGTAGATAGTCACAAATGCTGCATCACGTGACAGCTCACTGTTCTCTATGAAGTATTATTGCTTCTTTACCTCAGAGTGCAGCAAAGCTCCTATTACAAAATTTAAAAAAAACCCAACCAACCAAACAACACAGCAGCTGTAGCCTACAGGTTTTAATTGCCAAGCAAACTTTGGTAGCAACTTCATACAGCAATTGTCTTTTGTCTGCAAGCAGTATTCTCAATAACACATTGTGAAAGACCAGGGCCTCATAAAAACACTCCTGTGGGAAATCAAATTACATTCTCTTAATTTGAGCCTGCTCACCGTCACTACATGAAGCTGACATCTTTGATAAAAGCTGTCTTTGGTTGATATTTTGAGCAATAAAAGAATTTTCCCTGTCTTGAAGGGGCCTGGCTAAGCCACACATCCTTATTACCCAGGCTTTGGTGCAAAATTATGACCTTCCCTGCCACATCTACTGATTTACACAACTGTCCCTTGCCAGGTGACAGACTTCACTGTTTTCTCTTTGTCAATGAGAATACAGCTTTTAGAAGCACTGAGGTATCACAACACTTCCCAAATAGATGCTATTTTTCTTAATGTTTTGCAAGCACTGCAGAGACAGTGTAAGCAATGACTCAGCTCTAAGACCACCTACATAAAAATGGAGGGAAAAGAGGTTAACCAATATATACATAAATGTATCCAGCAAAAACAACTGGCTGCCTGTGCGTTGGGCAATCTGTCAGAGATGAGTACTCCCTCTCACTGTCTTGTGATCTTCTTTTCTTTATGATTATTATTAGTAGTAGTGTTTATTGTTATTATTTTGTAGGGGAGGGTTTAATCTTATTTTACTTATGTTTTCAGCCTATTTATTGTTCTCCAAGTTTGTCCTTCAGGGAGGAAGAAGAAATGTTTCAAAACATACTGAAAGACAATGTCTCATACCCATCTCATGTACACACTACAAATTCAGTATACAATACACCAGGAAAAAATACTGTTGCTAAGCAGATGAGCCCTCTTTTATCTGAAATAGAGTGAAAGACACCGGTTCTGACCCTAAATGCTCCACCATGCAAACAAACTCTGTAATGTGATGTATTAGCTAGAATGTGCAATGTTTTCTCTCTGTTGTTTTAACCAATTCTTTGTTGCATTTTAAAATAAACATCATGGTTTGAAATTTGTCGATATGGGCTAGCAGAATCTTCCAACTAATTTTTTATTATTTTATTTCATTATACTGGTGAAGCAAACTGGTTTATTTCTCTTCCTCACTGGTACCCTGCAGCAGATGGTTCAGAGAAGCTATTTCATTAAAATAACCCCACTAATTTCACATTCTGTTTACAACTTGCATATGGCAAGATAAGCACCTAACCTCACAAACTTCCAGCATGCTGTGCAGGTCAAAATGAGGGCAGTGTGTTTTCATGAAATCTTATCCCTCCAGTCTCTACCAGAACACAGAACGTTTGGGGCTTCTTTTTGCAGCATCCAGCCCTTCAGCAGTGATACAGTGCAAGCAGTACTGACCTTTCCAGCAGCTGAGCCTACCTGGGGGTCATCCACAGTCCTGCCTATGTGTCTGTCTTCTCCTGACATCAGCTTGGCTCTTCATCTTCTGCTTCCCAAATCAGCTACACCAGTTAGGAGGGATGGGGCTCCCCACGTGAGTGGTACAAGTAAGCACCAGAAATGCTAAACATGCCTCTCACCCCCAGTTGCCTCAGGGCTTTTTGAAGGTTATATCATGTTGCTTTGTCTTCTCATAAAGAAGGTATCTTCAACATTGCTCCATTCATCACTCATTTTACAACATTCAAATAAACCAGAGGAGAACTCTTAACATTTGAGAATTTGTTTAGAAACACATGACTTTCATCTATTTTATCTATGGAATCATGAAATGCTGTAAAATTTGCCATTTTTTACACAGCCACCCTCTGAAGAAGTTCACTGCTCTGATTTTATTGAGCTCCCCATCAGCTTAGGACAATGTGTAAAAAAATAATTTAGCTGGACAATCTACAAAATATTGCTTTGAAAATCACTATTGTTCCTCTGCATTTTTAAATTATTATACTACCTTATCCCAAGTACTTCTAATAGCCAGAATTCATAAAAGATGAGAATGTTTTTTACAAGTAAATTTATATAGTTTTGTTACAAATTGTTCTTTTAATTTTTATTTCAATTACAGACTTTAAATCACAGAAAACGCCCTTTGAAGTTATGGCCATGATAAATGAAATTTACAGCATTAAAAAAAAAAAAAAACACAAAAAGAGAAGAAGAGCTTTTATAGAAATCTCATATAACTGACTAGAGATGAAGTAACTGAAAGTCCAAAGAAAAGACATAACACTATGAGCCAGTTGATCCGTATCTCTACAGAAGTTAAAATGGGATCCCTTCTAAACAATTTTAAACTCACCTGATAAAATACCACATAGAAATTATGTGTAAGGCAAATAACTGAAAAGGTGGAAAAACTGTAAGGCAAGGGTAAGGCAGAATTACCATCTTCACTATGGTTTTACTGCTGCTCACTTGCTGTAGTGGCACCCAGAGTCCTACAGCCAGTCGAGGGCACACAGACTGCAGGAGGCAGCATTAATTCCTCATGAAGCCTCATCCTTTGTCCTCCCATAGAAACAACTGACAAACCCCTTTGCATCCATTAAAAATCCCTCTCTGTTCATGCTCTTGGGACCTTATTCTGCAAATATGGTGCATAGAGAATTTGATGCTATTTGCGTAATTCTAAAAATTAAATTATGAAGATGCTGAAAAATGGAAAACAAGCAAACCAAAGCAACACAGACATACCACAGATATGTTCTTCTACCACTCTGTTGAAACCTGGAACTGGAAAACCACCTCTTCCCCTTTTGTGGCCAATTATGCTCCCCAGCAAGTGCACTTCCACTTCAGGTTTCACAGCCACTTGCTCTGCTAAACAGAGCAGTGCAGTAAGTCGCGCTTTGGATCTCCTCCTGTGGGAACCCCTCAGACCCGTGCGGTGCCATGGCCCAGCACCCCTGCGTGGCTGCGGGTGCTGGCAGACACGGACATGCTGGGTGCACCCCCGTTCCGGCCTGAAACACAGTCACTGCTCAGGATAGCGGCTCGACAGTCACTTGGGAACACCATGCACAAGGAGGGAAAAAAAAAGGCTCTACTGATCATTGCTTACCAACACAGGACTCCCCGGAAGGAGAATAGCTTCCATTGTCATGGAAACCGCTTCTGCACTCACAGTGGTACCACCCTGGGAGGTTAACACAGCGTGAATGGTTGTGACACTCAATGATCCCCTCTGCACACTCATCAATATCTGCCTCAGAGAAAAACACAAGCCAGCCAGGAAATTAATTTCCTTTGACACCAATACTGTAGGTTTGTTTTTTAAAAAATCTTATTGGTTTGGAGTTTTTTTAAAGATTTCCTTTAATAGATGGATCAAGGTTTATTACAGTTCCCAACAACAGACATTTAAAGTATGACTCACATAACAACAGTAAAAATTAACAGTAATACATCATGTAATCTGTTACAGACAAGACATTCTTTTACACCATGATTTGTTAAAAATGCAAAGCAAACATGCAGATTTTTTTGTTCCTTATTTGTTTTTTTGTTTGTGTTGGGTTGCTTTTTTAACTCAGAAATTACATTTGTCTGTGCACTTAAAGCGTTGCAGAACAGGTTGTCCACTGAAAAGGCAGTTTCAGCAATATTCCTGATTTACAAACTGCATGTTCCAGGACACCTTGGAAAGAAAAAGCATTTTCTTCAGGATTTGTGTTTCTAGCATTCAGCTGCGATATTGGCAGCTACCTGGAACTGAAGGTGCTCAGAACACTTCGCAAACACTGGTTAATCTCTTTTGTTTATGTTATCAAAATAAATACCCAGTACAAGTGTAACAGCGTGTGACAAACAGAAAAAGCAGTCCACGTTTCAGCTGCAATAAAACGTTTAGCTGGAAAAGAGTGAGGCAAATGACAGCAAGTCTGTAGCAATGGAAAGATACAGCATGATGAATACCTTGCTGAGTTTCAATAAATGTGCTGTTTTCAGAAAGGGGTTTCTCAAATTTCTGTAACATGTTTAATAGAGACCTCGTAATTGCCAGTAACCTTGGCTAATCATGGCTGGCACCTGGCTGCTTCTCCCCTTTGAGCATTTTTCAGCACATTTTGTAGGGTTGTAATTAAAGTTAGCAAATTAATTATATGTTAACCTTGTGGTAATTTAAGAGGCCATTATATTTTCATTCCTCTATTCAGCTCAAGCTGCTTTTTTTTTTTTTTTTTTAGATTTTGGACAATTTTCAGCTGTGTAGCTTATCAATTAAAAGGAGAATCAAATTATTCCTAAGTAATTCCCACTGTCACCCACTGAGATTTTTTTTCTTGGCACACTTAAAATGTGGATAAAATTGTGCACATCAAACAAAAAAAACTTGGTGAAAATACATTTCGAAACTACATTTAGCTCTACATGCATCAAAGGGCAAATGTCTCATGATCCTGATGCAAGACTGAGTTAAGGTTATTAACTAACCACAGAGTGTAGCTTTTATCCCAATTTCCAAAATACATACACCAATATGCTTTCATGGACTGCACTGGAGTCATGTTGATGTACGTGGAAATTGATTTGAATGAAGTATCCTTCAGCACTATCCCATTTTCTTACATCTTACAAGCAATACCATAGAGAAGTTCGATTTTTCCTCATTTCAGTAACAATATTTAGTCTTGTTGAAATATGGCTGAGAAACCTAAAAAATGCCGTTTTCCAAGATTCGTGATCGCCCTCACTCAAGCATGAACCAAGTTATCTACATAACAGGGTCATAAACACTATTTATTTCTAGCTTTATTCAGCTCCCATCTAACAATAAAGTCAATTTTTAAGTGCTTTAAGATCTGTCACTGCTGCCACCTTTTCTGTACTTTTTACTTTGTGGAAGCTAATTTTAGTGTTAAAACACTGCACGAATCTAGCTGTCCATCAACAGTGAGTACTGCTTGCAAACTCAGACACTTTCAATTCATTACAGCAAATGGAATTTTTAACCATGATCTTTTCACATGTCATGGCTGATGAAACAAATTTAATCCTATTTGGAAAGTGAATGACTTTGCTACTGCAGGTCAATCGCAAATGAGTCCTCCTTCTTACTTTCCTTTCTTTCCCAGTGCTGGATTGGAGGATGTTCCTTTTTAAAGACTGCTTCCTTGTGTCAGTCCTGTACTGGACTTCTATCTGTTCAATTTTACAGTTTTAATTTACAAAATTAATCGAGCATTCCTAAAGTTCATTTCTAAACTTAAGCCCTTTCAAAAGTACATGATTTAGGCTCATAGTAAAGGACACTAACTGACTAGCAGGTTACTTTTCGGAAAGCCTGTCTGCCAGGGTGCCAAAACTAAGCAGCACTTTACTCAATGGAGGAAGAGCAGTTAGGTTATGTCTCTACATTATATCAAAAAGTAAAATAATACATAGAACTCTTTCAAGACTAGATGACTTTACTGTGGCAGTACCATGCCTGTTACAGCTTTTGTTCCCTGATGTGTAGGGAGACACTAACCAATTTCTTCAACCAGCAGAGCTAGGAAAAAAAGACTTGCTTTCAGTCTTACAGGTTTCTCCTTTACTTCCTTGATCTCCTTAAACCAGTGGAGCTATGCCAGCTTTGGCAAAGGACGAAAGAAGCTGTGTGGGTGTTTTGGGAAAATCTGCCATGACAGATACCACTGGTGTGGAAGCAACTAGTAAAAAACTCTTCAAGCTCTTCTTCCTACCACTGCCTCTCCTCCTGCGGTTAAGCTCAGCACTCCTCCTTGCTCCCCAGCCCAGCCTTCTCCTGCATGCAGGTGCTGATACAGGCTGGGAGGATGGTGCAGGAAGGAGAATGGGGAAGCAAATCTCCCTCTGCTTCTGCAGCAGTCAGGGTTCCTTTGGCAGCACATCACTAGCAGCACCATGTGATATGGTATGTATGAGGAGCAGTGCCAACAAGGAAAACCCTTAAAGGCATCTCCACTTACCCAACACGTTACTGTTTCTTGAAACGGTGCACATAAACACTAAAAGGGTTGGAAATACCACAATGAGGTCTGTAAGCTTCTCCTATGATCCTGTGCGTTATTTGTTGCATGCGTATAAACACAGGTCTGCAGGAATAGGGAAATATTGTGGATGTTTTAGAAATTCAGATTTAGGATGCTCAGAATACCAAGAGGGAAAAGCAAATAACAGCTTTATAAAATGGTATGCCATATACCATGACATTATTTAGTTCATTTAATAGACCATTTCCAGCTAGACATCCTGTGTCTTTTCAAAACACTTCTTTTGAGGCTTTCTTCTGCACAGAAAAATGTTGATATACATAAGAGCCAGTTCAGGGAATTAGAATCAATTCACTTATCTTCATCTTTCCTTCTCCATCTTTAGATTCTAGCACTACACTTGCATACTTGCCTCAGGATAAAAGTCTTTCTACCCAAGCCTGGTTTGGGGTTTTGCTATAGAATTTGAGTTATATACACACTATTTTTGTGTGTTTTGTGTGTGCAGATGCTTACCAGAATGTGCTACCTGTACTTTCTTCTTTAAGTTATGTTATATATGAAATAACAGTGTACAATTCTGACCTGTGAGTGAAAACAGTGTCAAAATTCTAATCTTTTTCAAAGGAGCACATTAAAACCTGATCAAAAATTCTGTCACTTCACACAGGCCAGAAGAAACAACTGGTGGGCATCTTTTGGCTGTGTTCCCATGCTGTAGGTGTTGCCTGTCCTCAGTGCTGCTGGCAGCAGGATGGGCAGTTTTGTATGGGCTTTCTGCATGCCTGTGTTAATATCTAGAAAGTCTGAAACTGAGTGCTTGTGAGAGCCTGCCAGTTTAAGGTTTCCTTGGGAACTGAAAATTTTCATTGTCTTAATTTTCCTCTGCAGTCTCTGGCTAAATATCTGCACTACCTTTGCATTAAGGGTAGTATTTTTCACTTCTTTCTCTAATGCAACTTAAGAAATGGCTGCTCTTACCACCATGAAACTGTTTTTCTAGGTTTTTTTCATTCAAGCCGTGCTATAACATCCATGTAAAAGGAGATCTCGTACAGACCATCCTGTTGCCTGCTTTTACCCCACTCAGTCATTTAACTACCATTAGTAGAAAATTGTTAATGGATCTGGCAACACTCCACTATAGTGGCTTTGCAAATGCTCAAAATCGCACATTTTTGTATTGAAGAATAAAGACACCAGTTGGTTTTGTATAAGCTCTTGCAGGATGTTAATCCTGTCCTTTAAGAAC
Organism: Corvus brachyrhynchos; assembly: GCF_000691975.1. Lineage (NCBI taxonomy): Eukaryota > Metazoa > Chordata > Aves > Passeriformes > Corvidae > Corvus > Corvus brachyrhynchos. Next base: position 949,936 of record NW_008240030.1, on the reverse strand, counting down.
AGGTCCATAATTTTTACTTTTAGCATTCCAGCTTCTTGCATTATTCACAAAGGTATTTATGCAGACAAGATAAATAGGGTAATTTATCTCAAAATAAAACACAATGGCTTCAGAACCCTGTGAAAAAGTAAAATTAAAATAATTCAATCTTTTCTAATGCCCCATCACATTTAAGTCACTGTGTGATAATACTAAAAGGAAAACTGTTCAGTGTCATGTAACGGCTAGCAATCTACAGTTTCAATGAGACAGAAGAGTTTTATTATAGAAGTGTCTATTCATCAAACCATTATTGTATTCTTTTTCATGCAAAAAATATACATTCCTTATCTTTAGTTTCCGTTGACTAGGAGACCTATAAGCAGGAAAAGCATGTACTAATAAGAAAGGATCACACAGGTCTCAAGCTTCCTGAATTAAAATTGCACCTTGAGACCTGACTCCTTTGCTTCCAGAGCATTACAGCTTTGTTTTCCACATTACAGTATTTTTCTTCAACATAAAAACACCAGAAAAATGTACCCAGCCAACTGAGGCATTAGTTATATATATTTAAAATACAGCCTCTTCTCATCTGCAACTCCAGCCTAAGCTTCACTTCCAGAAGACAGAGATAGCAAGAAAGGGATGGCACTGACAGCACTATGCAAAGTGTCCCTGCTGCAAAGGATTCATTCAACTATTTCAAATAAACTCTGAAAGCAAAGACAACTAGTTCGGATGAGAACAGATGAAAAAATCTCTTTCTCTCTAAAAAACTCCAACAAACCCTCCCATCTGCCTACCTCCACAGTTTTACATAAACTCATATAAAAGGCTGAATTTTATCCTTTATTATTAACCCTTATTTTTTTACATTATTAAATTTCTATATTAGCTTTGACAGCGCACTACAGGAGGGCCCTACCTGTATTTTTAAACACATGCAACACAAAGCAGGAATACAGTGCCAACAGCCCCCCTAAAGCCTACTAGATTTTCCCAGTGAAAAGTAGGGGAGGCTACAACACTCTGACCTTGCCACAGGTTTGCAACCCAGTGTGCCTGGAATACCAAGGATACAGCTGGTGCTGCAATTCAGCTGTTAAACAAATGGTAACTTAGAGAACACAGATAACTCTGTAATTAAGTTACATTTGACTAATGACTGGTGGCTGTTGCTCAACCTCATGGGGCTACTTCATTCTTAAGACAACAGAGATACTAAACACCAGAAAGGACGGGAAAGACATCTGTCTGAGAACTGTCTACTGGAATTTTTAATCATCAGTTTTTAGTTTCACAGCTTTAAACATCTCACATTATAAAGACTGCCCCCACCTCTGCCTGAAGCCAGCAGCAAGCTTTGGAATAACTGCTTAGGAAATTTTTCCTTAACATTTAGCCTTTTAATTATGTTCATTTTAACTCATTAGGAGATTTTGGGCAAACAATCAAAACCAAATAACATATTCCTCTCTCCTCAGCAGTCATGGAGGTTTTCACAGCCTGATTTAAATTGCTTTATATTTATATTGGCCTTTGCAGCTCCTTCTCAGGCAGGAATAGTTTTGCCTGTATAAATGGTACAGCCTTAGATCCATTTTTCTTCTATTTTGAGGACACTGTGGTAAACCATAAAACTTTAGATATGTTAAGATAGTGAATAAAACTCACATTCATGAATAATCAAACCCACACAAACAGTTTAATAGTACTAAATGTCTTTCAGGGATGAAATGTGTGCCCACCACCCATTGTAATTAAAGAACAGCTATAATATGTTTTATTGCGTAATTCTGGACTGATATAAACATTTTTAATCATTTGAAACTCGTGCAAATTTAGGATGATGAGTTCATCAAAAATAAATGGAATTAAACCGATATCTGAATAACAACACAAACTAGTTGTACAAGAATTTTTAAAGATTAATTCTTTTAATATATAATATATAATTTATTTAAATTCATTTTAGTACTTTATAGATTTATACGGTCCAAGATGATGTCTTTATGATTTTAGTGCATGTCTCTCTCATACCCTCATATTCATCGATTTCCATGCTAAATATGCAGCACACTTGGAGTATGCAACTGAAAGGTCCTGGTCATTCAAATAAATATCACTTCACAAGACTGGAGTTGAAAGAAATTTTTCTTCTCATATTTAAAGATTACTGGGTCATGTAGGATGTAAGAATTGGAGCCAGACCATTCAGTATAAAGTCCGGCAGAGTAAAGAACTACTTCATATTTAGTAGTGCTTTTGAGTTTTCATTGCAAACAGGATTTTAATTATCACTCCACAAGCCAGAAACAGACTGTCTTCACAATTAGTAGGTTAAGTTTCAAACTGACTTTCTGTCAAATTTGAGGCCTTTGGTCAATATGTCTCTCAAACTACATCATCCTGAAAACAGCAGGGCTACTAGCGCAGTATTTAATGTATTTCAGTTTTTGGAGCAAGCTGATCATGCATAGGGGAACACACAGTTCAAAAGAACCTGATTGCCAACTGCAGCCAGTACTGAACTATGACACTGAGCTTCAGGACAGAGTTTAGCTCACTGCCTACTAACACCTTGTACCTGCTGGCAGTATCCCACAGTTCTCCAGGAATGTCCTTTCTTACTCTTATGACATTATGCTCTTCCTAAACATACTGGAGCACTTTGTCAGGACTCCAAATTTAGTATTTTTCTACCCATTTAGGAACAGCGTGTGGTCTTCATGCTACAGGTACCCACGTAAATCAATCTGGTAGCATTTCTGCAGAGAAACTGAACTGCAGACCACTAGTAAATCATAGACCACCACGATTTAATTTATATAGTATATATTAATAAATATTTATTGGCAGAGAGATATAATGTGCAATTAACAGGTGAGATAAATAAGGCAGAGAGAGATACAAAGAACTTTCCAAAGTTGTCCAAAGCCAAACTGTGAGAAACTTCTCAGTTTTGTAATTCCAGTCCACTATCCTGCCGTTTAGGTCACCATTCTCTATTCCCTATAAAAATGTTCTCAAGCAATCAGGTAGAGGCAAGGCCAACATTCACTACCCTCATGATTCATGAACATGAAATTTATTTTTTAAGAACATTCAGTATCTTCATCCATGACTGCTAATTCAATTAAATTGTGATCCTGGGGTTGTATTTGCATTGTTATATATAAGCAACTATTCAGAATATTAGATATGCATACTGGAATAAAATGAAAAAAACAAGATCAATAGGAGAGGTCTGTTGTGTCAATGGACTTTAATCAATAGAGCCCTCAGCTCTATACACAGAGGTATTCTTCTACACAGCCAGGATTATACAGATTTTTAAAAGGAAAGTTCAAACCCATTCCTAAAGCAAAGTACTTTTATGTACACAGCTGCTTTAAGCCTATTGAAACCACAACTGCTGTAAATTCAGATTCATTGAATTTACAGTGACTGGTAAAACCATACCAAAAACTTACTACAGATTGCAGAATTAAATTTCAGAAAATCTGCATGGCAAAATACATTAAGTATCTCATAAAAAGACTAATGTATCAATGAGAATAAAAGGTACTTTTGGCAAGGGATTTTGGCATCCTGCAATTAAAGAGTTGTACATTCTCTGCCAAGATCACAAAATTTAAGAAAAATCGTCTAAAGGGGATAGATGTTAAGCCAAAATAGCTGATGGGTGCCAACCAGCTGGAACACAGTTTGGCACAGAAGGAGCTGGGGGTCCTAGTGGACACCAAGTTGAACACAAACCAGAAAGATGACTCTGCTGTGAACAAGGTGGATGGTGCCTTCAGCTGGAGTAAATAAAGTATTCCCAGCAGGGTGAGGGAGGTGATCTTTCCCTCTGCTCAGCACTGGTGAGGCCACACCTGAAGTGCTGGACCCAGCTGTGACCTCCCCAGCACAAGAGAGAGATGGAACAGCTGGGGAGAGACCGGCCATGGGACATGAGGATGAGTAAGGGCTGGGGCATCTCTCACAGGAGGAAAGGCTGAGAGAGCTGGGACTGTAGCCTGAAGGGGAGAAGGCTCAGAGGGGACTCTACAGACACATAAACACCCAAAGGGAAGGTGTGAAGAGGATGGAGCCAGGCTCTTCTCAGCGGTGCCCACTGACAGCACCAGGGCCCACAGGCACAAACTGAAACACAGCAGGGTCCAGCTGAACATCAGGAAACACTCTTCCAGTGTGAGGCTGCCCAGGGAAGCTGTGGAGTCTCCATCCTTGGAGATATTCAAAAGCCACCTGGACATGCTCCTGGGCAACTGGCTCCAGGTGGCCATAACTGAGCAGTGGGGTTGGACAAGGTGACCCCCAGAGGTCCCTTCCAACCTCAGCCATTCTGTCATTCACTGATTCTGCCTCAGAATGAATGCTCACTTGAATGAAAACCGATGAACTACACAGACTGCAGGCTGCAAATTGTTTCATCAGAGCTACAAAAGATGAATGAAGCCTCTTATAAAAGAGGACGCTGACAAACAGCATTCTCTACCCAACTTACCAACTGTCTGCAATTCAGCGCACTGCACAGAAGGAATCACTGAGGTAACACTGGCTCTATGTATAAAAGCTTCGTGGATGAGCCTCAGCATTATTACCCAGTGTCATCAGACTTCATGCACAGTCTTTAGGTACATGCTCAAGCAACGTATCACTCCATCTAGCACTTGAAATGCTAAAATTCAACATCAAAGAGTGATAGAAATAGACTATTATCTTATCTAGAACATCCTGTGACAGAGAATAGATGTTCCCTTCCATAAATTCTTTGGTGATTTGCCTCAACCAATTTTAGAACAACACACATGATGAGTCCTCCCCCACTTCATTGCGAAGATTCTATTGCAGCCCAACAGTCCACAGTGTTAGGAAGTTCTTCTGATTAGTTTGAGCCCTTCTATAAATGAGTATGTCAAAACAGCACTTGTCAAAACAATTTCACTGCTAACAGGAGGCTGCAGCTGATGAGAAAATAATAAAGAGCACATTTTCTTCACTGTGGCTGGGGGGGCTGAGTGTCAGCCACTCTCCTTAAAATTCCCATGTATACCATTGTGCCAAAGGGCACAAGAAGAAAATCCAAATTACAGATTTAGATTATAATAGTGTGCACACCCTATAGCACCCCTGAGAATTTAATAATAATGAGAAATAGTCTCAATTAATTTTTTAAATCTTGAACTGATTAACAGCTTCAGAAAAGCATTTTCATTCATACAGTAATAAATTCTCCCAAGGAAGCAAATCCCCAAACAAGCAGTATAAAATGAGCTCTTGAAATTTTAAGCAGAATAATGTAAAGCATCGTTAATTACGGATGAAAATTCAGGAAGGTTCAGGAAGGGCTGATCAATAAAGTGCAAATGATGAAAAATGCATGCTTTTGGAGAATGCGTGAACGCAATTTCATAAAAAGATGAAATCTCTGGTGGGTCTTCCACACGGCAGGCTGTGCGCTCTCATCAAGGGAAAATCCCCAGCCACCTTGGAATATATATATTTATTTCTGATAGTAAGAAGTGTGCACAAAAAGACCCTATACTAGATACCAAATAACAGAAGGCTGGAAGGGCTGCTTAAGAGAAACCCAGACTCTTGCACCACTTTGCCTATCTCCTTGTGTTCATCATGCAAGTAAAACTCATTCTCTATTTTGGTCCGCTTGAACTTTCTCCAGCCCCACCACCTTCCATCTGTTACCTCCACCACCCCCTCCAGTGCAGTTAAATTTACCCAAGTTCCCAACTCTGTCACACCATGTGACAGTCATAAAAAGCGCTTTGGTGTCGTGATTCCCCATGCGCAACCCAGTGAATCTGAGAAACATGAAAAAAGTGTGCTTTTCCCAGTTAAACCTGGACACTGCCACATTTCACTTCACTACATAATCAGAGTCAATGTGTTGCAAAAAAGTCTACAAAAATTTGCTAAACCAACATAATTTATCCACTGACATCTTCAGAATAAAGGTGAGGATTCATCCCAGAAGCTCAACTGTCCTGTGCATCGTCAGGAGTCAAATGAGCTGAGACACAGACTTTAAAATCCTGACTGCTTAATGCTTTCTTCAACACCTCAAATCAGAATTCGTTCCAGTGTTAAACTTACTTGTTTTATATAATACATTTAAAAATTGCAAACATTTATATGTACTTTCAGTCAAGCTAGAAAGATTTCCTCCTCAAAAGACTCAAAATTCCAAAAGTCTTAAAACCCTTCTTAAAGTGAACTTCCAATTTCACATGCACTTCTAAATCTAATTGAGGAGAGTAATGTATACCAGTGTCTGTGAAAGCACAGTGTTGCACCCAGTGTTTCTTCTAGGTGAAAAAGTCAGACATTACTGTTACCCTGCTTTTTAAATAGTGCAATGAATATTTCCAAATAAATAAGAAGTGCCTTTTTCCTTAGCATAAAATGTGCTTTTTGAAAGCATATGCTTTCTCTTTCAATGCTAATTACAGATTGAATTTTTAACTTCACTAAACCATTAGTTGTGACTTTGATCAGACCCCAGTTTCCCCAGCCTGGGTGACATCAATAATTCTAATTAAACCAACTCTGAGATACGACTACATCATTTCTCTAAGCAATTAAAAATGTGCAACTGAAACAAGTAGAAAATCTTAAAAGGAAAGCCAGTGGACTCATATAATAATAATAATAATAATAATAATAATAACTTGCACTTCTATATTTTCCCTCATCCCGTGATCTCAAAATACTTCTTAATAGCACAATACTTCGTTAAGAAAAGAAAAACATAAAAAGCCTCTGTTTATTCGATTATCTGAAAGGGGTTTAATTATTCATGATGAAGATACAGTCTCTGCTTGCTGCATGAGTAAGACCTCCACTCCACTAAAACCATACATTTATCCACATTGGTTTTGTGCCCTTCATTTCATTAAATTAACAAAGTTTTATGATACCTAAGTTGAATCCAATTGTTTTCATTAGCATTCCCAAAGGAAGGAGTTCCTCATAGTAGTTGATTTTACAATTTGAAGACTACAATATAATTTACTCCCTTCAAAGGCACTAACCTATACAACTGTCCCCCAAAAATGTATCTGCAAAAGCTGGCACGTAGATTTTACTGGACTAGGAGGATCACCTTGAACTTTGTAGGATCTCAAACAGCTGCATGGTCTAAATATTAGTGCTTGGGGGTTTGGGGTGGTTGGAAAGACTCAGTGAATCTGGCAAGTTGAGTAAATTTGGGATTAGAAGCAACAGCTACTTGGGGTTTAACACTGGTGCTACTACTGTCCCTGTGTTTGATCTTAAACAATTTCTCTGTGTTTCTGTTTATCTGCAAGCAAATATTTTTGATACTACAAAAACCTTTAGTAGCTCTTCATATACACTTCAGATAGTATGTAGATGAAAGAATGAATACAAAAAATGCTATCATTTTACAGAGAGATTTTATATATGAATGTAAGTATATGCACAGTCTGTGTTTCAGAGCTCCATTATCAGTGAAATGAAGTTGATCTGTAGCACAGGGGATACCAAACATAAAAAACAAAAAAAAACCCAACCAACCAACCAACCAACCACCAACAAAAAAACCCCAAAAAACAAAAACCAAAAAACAAACAAACAACAACAAAAAAGTGAGCATCTCTGAAAAAAAGCTGTCCTTTGCATATTTATGCATTTAGGAGCAAGACTAACTTCGAGGAGAAAAAAAAAAATCAGTGTAAACAGAGCGCTTATCCTGTCCCTTTAGATTTCTTTCCTTTATTGTGCTGGCTATGCATCTTTCTTCAGAGACTGTGGTCTCCATCCTGCACATTAGATCCAGATCAGAGATTGGGTGAGGTGAACGACTCCAGTGTGACAACTGTGACTCATGTCATGAACAAGGACAACAGCAGCGGTGGCTTAGCCATGAACATCAAGAGAATATGAGCAAGAAGAGGGTTGTAGGGGAAACTGTTCCACAGTAGAAAATATGACCTCAGCTAACAAATAGCAACAGACAGTGGAAATTACTCTTAGGACCACATGAAATCACCTAGTATGTCATAGTCTATAAGATTTAAATCACTTGAGAGTCAGTAAAAAAGATGCTTACTGCCTGACAGTGACTTAGGCCAATGGTGGCTCTAAAATAGATGAGCACTTAATACCAGTAAAGCATGTGGCATGACACTGGCAAGGAACCTGGGACCACCAGAGCAGAATATAAAATATCTGGCTTTCCAAAACAAGGTTTTTACAGATTGTGAAGCACAGCAGAGAAAAGGCAAAATGAGAGATGTGCATTTTATTTGGTTCTTAACGTGCCAACTTAGAAATCCTACAGACTGTCATCTAAATTTATGAAATACAGTAAAAGAAGATGCCTTCTTTACTTATCCTTCAGTTATCTAACATACTACACCAAAATTCAGCAGTCTTTTAGATGCAAATCTTACTTTCTTTAATATCTAGTCAAAATAATGATTTTGTATTTTTTTTTTTAAGATAGGGTCATTTATTATTCTCCTATGGATACTTTCTTAGTAAAACTACCTTATTTTCCAGTAACTGAAAATTCGGTGTCACAGATTTTCAGTTATAGGAATAATTTTAGTTCAAACCATATCATCAGTAGAGAGTTGGGTGCTTTCAGGCTACAATTCATCTAACACATCCCTCAGATGCTTCCTTAGGAGAAGATGCATCATGCATCAGAAATACCTATTTCTCTCCACTCACTGTAACAAGAAGTTTAGATGACTACCTCAAAAGCAGACAGCCATGATCCCTCTCATTAGAACAGGGTAAGAACAATTCTATTTCAGTTGGCAAAGCATGCATCTACATGAGAAAGAATCAGTGACAACTGTGCCAAAGGGAAGTGGTCTATAAATCTAAATTACATATCAGAATCTGTGACTAATTCAGACTGGCTGGGGTGTCAGAGGTCTCTGACAACCAAGCTGCTGTATCCCCCATCGTGGGGGCAAACCAGAGCTGCTCAGCTCAGAGCTAGAGGTGTGGAACCCTGCTCAGATGTGCCCCCTGGAGATGTCACACCCTCCTTGGCTGATGCATTTCTTCAGGAGCAGCAGTAGCAACTGCACAGAGCACAGCAGCTGTGAGGAACAGCTCCAGACACCCATGGGAGGCCACTTCTCAGAAAGCTGAACGTAAATTTGAAGGGCTCATCTTCAGGGCATGTAGACAAGTAAGCTACTGGGGCTGGTTTGGCCTCTTTAATGGTCCAGTGGGAAACCCTGGATGGAGGAAAGAGTTTAAAAGCCATGAAAACAGAGTTTCTAACAATGTTTAAAGGGAGATATATTTCACAGTAAGCCTGCTTTTTATTTTTCTTTTATCCATTTTTGTATCTTCCTGTTTCCTTCCTTCCTTTTTATTTTCTTACATAGAATAAAAAGCTCATGTGACACATAAAGAAAAGTTAGCACAAGGAAGAATATTCCATACACTGAGCAACACAAATGCTGCCTTTTTACAGACCATGCTTTGAGCCTTGTCCTAGGCTGGCTCTTTTTTGGTTGCTTGGACTATTCCAGAAAAGTACTCCTACCCTTTCAAAGTCAAACAAACCACACATGTTCTGCTGGCAAAACCTCGATCAAGTTAATTGTGTTCTTGCACCTGCCAGTGATCTCTCATCACTTCATTTGAAATCTTTTTTTTTACAAAGACCTATGTAATAGAGAGTTTTTGGCCTAAGCACACATAGAACATTCCTCCATTTCCAAGATGGGACTAGAATCTTCTGAACTACTTTAAGAGCTTTCATATTTTATAATCTTTCTCATCAAAGTTTAAACTTTTACTTTCATTTATATTGCTTTTAGTCAAAGGCATCTCTTTTAGCCCTGTTAGAATACTGAAAACATGAAATGACAACTGGGTTTCCTAGGAAGAACTGAATATTTATGTCTTTATTTTCCAGGTTCACTGTGATGCTTCAAAAATATTAAAAAAATAAAATTGCTTCCTCCATTAAAGGCCATCAAAATAATACATAGTGTACAAAGAAATCCCTTTTCCAATCGCTGCCAGCCCTGGAACTATCTACAGCAGCTATTTCATGACACACAGTTATGCAGGCAAGGACAAAGAGAAAGACAAAGACCACAAACATTAGACTTACTTTAAGGAGCATAATATTCCAGAGAGAAGTTTTTCAAGAACATAACCCTGGCTGTGTCAACACCAGAGATCATACTGTGGTGAAAACTGGTTCAGCTTCTGATTTCAGATCACTGTGCACTCACCTTTGCATAACACCTGTAAAGGTACCATTTTCCCTAATTCAATTCCCATCCTGATGTGGAGTTATAGGGCCATATTTGAGCTCCATGGACCGCACTTTCAGGAAGGAGATGCAATCCCCTAGAGCGCTACCTTTCAAGTATCTCACGTCAGAAAAAAATAAATATTAACAAAAAGTCAGGATAGAAAACTTAATTCTGAATGAAAATTCCATCTTTTTTTTTTTCACTACATCAAAGCATGCCCTGTATGTTGCAAAGGTGCAGTTTGGCACTTGGATCAAAGCATCTCCTGGCTCTGTTGTACTGAAGCTGAAGCGTCAAACTGTTTCACTGCAACACTAATAAGAAATGGTTTGATGTACTTACGTGTGTGTGTGTGTGTGTGTGTGTGTGTAAAGCACTTCAGTAATTACTTAGTAACCCATAATATTATAAATAGTTTACCCAACTATAATTTCTCATTGTGATATGTCACTGAAGTTACCCCAACCATTACATGACTGTTACTGACATCTTATCAGGCAAGATGGAAACAGACTCTGAAGTAACCTTTTGAAATGCAGACATTTCCTGTGGAGGGGTTTTTGGTGCGTCCATCAGAGAACAATGTGCAGGGGAACAACACCAGGGCTAAAGAATATCACTCAGGTACCTTCTGATTAAATTAGAGTTTAGGGACATTCTCATCCTCTGCCAAACATTAAAGAAGACAAGAACTGGTGCATGAAGAACTGGCCTGGAGCCTGTGACGAGATATGTCCATCAGAACAAGTCCACAGAACTATCTTCTACCTCTGGTAAATTGCATCTCCACAGGTTAACATCAAATCATACCTGATCTTGTTCCAAAACAGATACTTCCAGAAGCTGACATAAAAATGGGGATCCCCAATTCCCCCACTGGGTAGCAGAGACCTGGCTCTGCTCCCCAGCACAAAGAGCAGCTCCTACATCTGTAAGGGAAGAGAGCACATCCCTCCCAGAACACTGAACTTCTTCCCAGCCCTTCCCAGCTCTGGGGGTCAATTAGCCTTCCCATCAGGACTCTAGAACAGGGCACATATTCAACTACACTGGGATGTGTAGGAAGGGAAATCAAAACATTCAACTGAACATGTGTCAGCCTTGGATCTCTGGGGAGAACAATTTCCAAATGTGTTGAACTGGGTTTGCATGGCCAGGTTTTGGTAGCGGGGGGGGCTACAGGGGTGGCTTCTGTGAGAAGCTGCCAGAGGCTTCCCCCATGTCCGGCAGAGCCAGTCCCTGGAGGCTCCAAGATGGATGAGGCTGGATCCTGCTCTGATTTTATTAGTAATACATTCAATGAAGTTCTCTAATTAGAGCTTGTTTTGCCTGTGCTGGTATTTGGTGAGTCATCTCTCCCTGTGTTTATCTCAACTCATGAATCCTTCATTGTATTTTCTCTCCCCTATCCAGCTGTGGAGGGGAGCAAGAAAGAGGCTTTGACTCTGAGATGAGCTCCGTTGGTCAGAGCAGGGTGCTGGTAACACCACAGTTGTGGGTTCAATCCCTGTGTGGGCCATTCACTTTACAGCCAGACTTGGTGAACCTTATGGGTCCCTTCCAACTCAGAATATTCTGTGACCTGGTGGGTGCCTAGTATCCAGCCAGGGTCAACCCACTACACTCAAATCTCTTTGAAATCTCAATTTTTTTCCCTGTGCAAAAGATTAGAAAGTCAATTTCAGGCTTCACAGTCTTGAAAATTTTATTAAAAATAAATCCAATATAATAATAATTCTCTTAATTTTTTAGTTCTGCTTCATAGTTCCAACACATGACTAGAAGTGAGGGATAGCAGAATGCATTCTTGTTTTAGCTCTACAGAGGACCCACTCTGAAGCTGCTGAGAAACAAAGATAAAGTTGACAGTTTATCCTTCTAACTTGAAACAGTTTTTATCATTTCCAAGAAAACTGAATAGACTTTCACATGCAATTAATCAGCTGGATTGCTCAGATTCACATTAATTATTGTTCTCATTATTCACCACCTTCTTATTTGTCTACACTACCCTTTTTAGCAAAACACCGTATTATTTTTCTTCTGGTTTTAAACATCTCCTTTGGTTCTACAGCTCATAAAATTCTGCTTCTTGAACATCATAATGCTATTACTTCATCTTTTTCTCTACTTCTGCACAGTTCATCTCTAAAGCTTGTGGTCTCCATTGATTTATAATTGCTTACCATTTACTATATTGATAGTTAGAGACGACTTAGTGATATACATTAGCACGAGGACAGAAAAACAGTTGTCTATTTCAATAGCATATTGAAAATATAACTGAAGAACATCAGAAAATAACTGATCCATATTCTGAAGCACTGGTTGTCAAATGCCATTTTTGCTTACATTAAAAAAATTGATAAATCATATATCTCATCATTACCTTTTGAAAATTTATTTTATGATGATTTTAAACTTTCATGGTTTTCTTTTTTTAGTATTACTTCTTAACACAGTATGCAGTCTTTGTGCAGACATAAAGGGTTTTAATTAATTTCAGTTTCTTAAGATAGATTAGGCTGTTGCTACTTGTTACAGTTTCTCCAATGTATACTATAATTTAATGGCTTAACACTAATATACACACTAGTACCACTGTTAAGCCATGAAAAGCCAACAAGAGAAGAAAGAAAGAATATATCAACAGCAATACTGAAGATGAAATTTTAGTATCTCCATGCCTGAAGAATTTCTGGAAGTATTTTCAGATTCACAGGACAAAATACTTCAAAACATACCAAAACTTAGCTTTTGACACACTAGTATTTTCTCTAAAAGTGAATTCCAACTTCTTAGCTGCATCAAGAACTCATCATTCACCTCAGATATTACAGGTACTTGCCATAATATAAGTTTCACAGACAGAGAAAAATGAGCCTGGAACGATGAGGGAAGCACCTCCAGTCACTTAAGTTAGTGGCCTAGTCAGGACTAAAATCTATAGTGTCTATGAATTTATTTCCTGACAGTAGACATTCAATTACACCACTGCAGCAACACTTCGTAAATGTGACAGTTTGGATCACGTGTAATAATTAATATACAACTTGAAACTCTATTAAGCAACCTGAACAAAATTTGTAATCCAGAAAAGACTGAGCAATTTCATAGATAGAAAAGAGAGTACCTTTCATTCCTGTTACTTGGTACTATTTTAAATGCCTTGTCTTTTCAAAATGTAAGTAATTTCCTATTTGCATTATAATTATACTGTGAAACTTTCTGTGGATAATGAAATAAGTTTAGGGAGCAGCATTTTGGCCCTTTAATCTCTTGAGAAGCAAAGAGATGGAAGCAAGGTGGCCAGAAAGAGAAAAGAGAAAATGAGAACAAATGGTGAGGTTACAAAAAGTGTGTGTGAAATGATGATAACAGTTCAGACCAGCCCCAAAGAGCCTATCATTATAAAGATGTATTTCCATGTATTAGTATTTCTAATAAATAACAAATTTCAACTCTGAAATGAGCCTACTTGTAAAACTTTCTTTGAAGGCTGTTCCATGCCTCACTCCTGCAGCTCCAACAGCCACAAGCTCATCCATCCACACAGAAAGGACAATACTTTCAGGTAACTAGGAACACCCTTGCCCTCCTTCCCCAGCCCACTGCATTTTGCCAACTTTTTAAAAACGAGAAAAAGCAAAAAGGAAAGCATTCTGGTGCTCGAGTCCTACTGCTGGCTGTGCCACTGATCTGCTGGTAATGATGGACATATTGTTTGAATTTATATCGTGCAAAGACTATTTGGGGGTGGGGAGAGGAGCATCACTCTCAATCCTCAGGCAGCACATGAGAGACAGGGAGAGATGAGCAGTGAGAGACATGGAGGTGTAGCCATCCCTGGATTAAACAGTTATTGCTACTGGAGTCCAGCAGAGGCACCCAACCACCCTCCGAGGAATTGATGTCCATGTTTATCACTCTGGGCAAACCAACCTTCACCGGTTTCTTCAGAGTGGAACATCAACATCAGCAGACCTCTAAAGAGACCTTTCCTCAGACCCTTCCCTGGGAGGAGGGGAGATGTGCCACACCTCAAGCACAGGGAGTCATTCTACATCAAAAATTTGAGATTAAAAATATTAACAGCCACTCTGTAAGCCACGCACAACCACAAACAGAAATGCTCTGCCTAATGTCTCTTATCAAAAGCAGCAGCTACAGCTGGGTCAAGGGTGTATTTCCAAGAGCCCAACTCCAGGGCAGGATTCTTGGAGCACTCTTGGGTCTCAATAAAGCTTATTCTGGAGTTCTAGTTACAATGGCTTCAGCATGAAGTGCAGGGCTGGGCATCCCTGATAAGGTAGATAAATTGGATACATACAGAAGCAGAACTTAGGGCCTCCAGGACATTCTACCTGTGAAAACAGGAGCATTCACAGACATACAATTACCAAATGTAATGAGGGACTACACAGTAGGACATCTAACTTTACTTCTTCACTGCTTCATTACAAGAGAGACATGCTTTTCCAACTACGCCATCTCAGTATACTCAGCAATAAAATCAGAGTAACAGTACCCTTAAAGTTCATGGCAGCTTACTGATAAAAAAAAAGAGAACTGGGAAAGGTAATGTCTTTAAACATTTATCTTGGAGCTCATCTTGTATTTTTACCAAAGACACGAAAAAGGAGGAACAGCTTTGGTGGATATGACTGGTATAACTCTGCCAATGCCAGGAAATACCAGAATTTCATTCTGAAAGGAGGGAAAAGTCTTGGCTAATAAAAATGGAATGAAAAGTAATAATATAATGTGCTTTGTGATTCTCCTTGAGAGCCTAGTAATCATAAGCATTTCTACTAAAAGTTGGGAAATTACCAGTGAGACATTATTGGGGAGGATGAAGACCATGTTAATCAATCAGAGGATAGGATAAGGAAGATTAGCTTTGCTGAAAAAGGCAAAAGCTATCTAGAATTTATCAACAGAAGCATTTGTAACAAAAACATAAAACTATTAAGGCCATGAAACAAGCCACAGTGATGCTTATCTCAATACAATTCTTCTCTAACTCTGCTCAAGAATTAAAAAAAAAAAAAAGGCAAGAACTGAAGAGAGGCACTAGGACGTACAACAAGCTATTTTATGAAAAGTAGTGTTCCTCACTTATTTTGCCTGGCACATTCAAAGCCAAGAGGAGATATTATTCCTTTATGTAAACTCATTAGGACAAGTTATAAAAAGGGTTTTTTTTTTCATTTAAGAGGAAGAATACAAGTGGCAGAACACCAATACAAGTGAGTATTAACTGTCAGGAATAAGTCTTGAATGGAAATCAGTGGAAGACTCCTAGGCATAAGAAAGTAATGTCTGAAATATCATTGCAGACTGAGGAGCAAAATAGTAACTTTTTACTTTTAAAGAAATAACTATTTTTAGGACAGATCTGACAAATCCATAAAAATGACTATGTGACAGAGTCTCCCATGGTAAGTGGGAACTAAATTAGATCATCTGAATGCTCCTTATGCAGTTATAAAATGCTAGAGACATTATTTTATTAATAATATTTGTTAATATACAATAAAATTCTAAAGGAGACAACACTGTTTATTCTTCATGATAGCAGATACCACATGGCAAACCCTGAGCCATTTTCCCTTTCCTGTCTAAACTGAACTTGTCTGATTTCCATTGTAATTTTATTCTTTGTTATCAAATCCTTGCCACCACGTACCAAGAACCCTTGCTTCTTCCCAGACCAGCCAAACAGCACTTTGACTATAAAACATAGGCTTCTTTCAGACAGGAAGGACTGAGGAAAGGAAAACTAATGAAGATTCCACATGTATTTTTCAAAAATGTTTGTTGCAAGTGCAACTTCTCCTGCGATACTGCTGAGAACCAGCCAGATCCAGCTAGATATAAACCTCATCGCCTCCAAGTAACTACCTTCTCCTTCACATAAGGCCCAATAGATTGTAAGAGCTAATTTAAAAACATTACGATTTCTTGTTCAAATGTGCAATTAAGAAGAGAAATGAAGATTGAGATTAGCAATGGCAGAAGATCTTTAAACCTTATATTACACAATTAACATTTTAAATAGAGTGGGTCAAAATAACTAGGCTTTTTAGTTGTTTGCAACATTGGAAAGTGAAACAACCATGCTTCAGGTCAAATAATGCTTCGTTTATTTTTTAGCATTATTTTAATGTTTTCAAGGGTTTGTAAAAGCTGTTTCACATTTAAAATGGGAAACATTTGCAGAGGTTTCCAGCGCTGCTCCTAAGTTTACAAACAGATACAAAATTATACTGGACCCTTACAATTGGAATAGGCATACATGAAATCCTGGTGTGTTGTCAATTACTCTCTCTATGTGTGCACAGAGATTTATTCTCCTGGAAACAGCTCATTTAATCAGAGGTACCTCTGACTACTGAAATTAATGGAAGTTCAGGGCAAAGGGTTACAAATGATCATTTCACAATGCTCATTAAGAGGACTGCTGAGCAGCAGTGTCATACAGAAATATTCTGATGTATTTAGCAGAAAGTGGGTAAATAATGCAGGCCAATTTTCAAGAAATTAATAGAGATGAAATAGAGTTGAGTCATTGTGCTCAGGCTGTTCTACCTTGAACATTTTTGCTGGCCCAGCTCCTCTTCCCTGACCATCCATGCCGGGAGAACTATACAGCAGTGCAAGACCTGGAACAGATCACATCCTGAGTGTGATGCCATACCAGAACGAAATCAAAGCCATCACCACCTTGGAAGGAATGGACAAAAGCACTGTGTATCCTCTCCTGATGTTCACATTCCTGAGAGGGTCTTACCTACACTATTATGTCCACCAAAGAGCAGGTAACAAGCTTAATGGCAATGTGGATCAACTGAAGATCCAGAGGAGAGGATAGTAAGAATGGTAAGAGGTCTAGAAAACACGGATTCAAGGGAATACTGGAGGAAAAGAATATACAGGTGAATATAAACTGAAGATACAAAAATACGTCTTAATTTTGAAGAGAACTGAAGTAGTATGCTTAAATTACAGCAAAGCAGATTTAAGATATTAGGTCTCAAGTTCCTATTCTGTTACTGACTTAGCAGACTCAGGGAGCGAGAAAATACTAATTTCCTTCCACATCTCTCATTACTTTTCTGGTAAATGCAGCTAATTGGGGAGGAAGTAGAAGCAATAGGAATTCCTGAATTCAGATCCTGGCATCGAAGAAAAGGAGGAGCCAAATGCCCCAGATACTGCGTTTAAAATTCTTTCTGGCCCACTAGGAGATACATTTATATATTCTATTATGAATTTAAGCACAGTTTGATACTTTTAAAAGCCTTCCTAATCCTCTTTCTGGCAATAACTCAGTAGCCTACCACAGCCAGCTTGGCAGGATTCTTCTCTACTTCAGCCTTTTACCTTGGTTTTCCCAAGGTGTCTCACAGATCACAAGGTATCTGGAATTTTGCTGAAGAACTATCCCATTAAAGAGCTCTACCTCAGAGAATTAAGAGTTTGCCAGCTCCCTAGAACGAAGATCTCAAAAATCTCCTGAGCAGAGGGTGACACTTTGTTCAGCCAGGTTCACAGATGAAGTATTAATTGTGCCAAGGAGAAACATCAATAGAAGAATGAAAAACATTAGTCACAGATTCCAAGAAAATGTACCCCACTCTAATTCATTACTGTCAGCTAACTCAACACAGCTACAGAAGGGTAAAACCAGTTTGATCAGAATAAAATCAAATTCTTTCCCTCAAAGGCAGCAATATGTTTGATCCCATTTTAAGGCAGCTCTCTACATTTTTTATGCGGTAAATAGCAATTTTAAGAGTATTAAATGCCAAATGCCACAAACCACACACATAAAATGGAATATATAAATTACATCACAAGATATTGAGGGATATCACCATGACATTTTCACTGAAGAAACTGACAGCCCTGTTATTGTCTGGAAAGCTGTCTGTTAACTCCTAGATAACATGTGATTCATAACTAAAATAACACAAGCATATTCCATTTACATTTTTAATGAATTTCCAAAAATACTTTTAGCTAGCAGGTGATATTGTGGTGGAAAGAAACACAAGCTCTTGTACATGAGTAGCAATGAGTGAGAAAGGATCTAACAACAAACCTGGCCAACACAGAGGCAGTGTGGAAGAAGGTAAAGAAGAAATCCATCCCCCATACCACCACCTACATTTCTCAACTTGGTTTTTGGAGTGCAGCACCTGTAAAGGTGGTGTTAAGCATGAGTTTATGCCCTTTCTCATCACCTCTCCTATGAGGAACACTTGAGAGCAGGGGTTGTTCAGCCTGGAGAAGAAAAGCCTCCTGGAAGATCTTGTTGTGGCTTTTCAATACTTGCAGGGGGCCCATGAGAAAGACGGGGAGAAGCCTGTTGTGATAGCACAAGGAGTAATAGTTTTAAACTAAAAAAGGGTCAATTTAGATTAGATATAGGGAAAAGATTTTTTATGCTGAGGATAGCAAAACACTAGAAGAGGTTGCCCAGAGAGGTGGTGGATGCCCCATCCCTGGAAACATTCAAGTTCAGATGGGACAGGGCCCAGAGCAACCTGATCTAGTTGAAGATGTCCCTGCTCATTGCAGGGGGTTTGGACTAGATGAGCTTTAAAGGCCCCCTCCAACCCAAACCATTCTATGGTTTCCCAGTGCAAACCCTCAAGCCATACTATGCCTGCCGAGCAGTCCCAGGCTGGCTGAAAAGGATGCATTTTGTGAAAGGAGGCCTAGGAAACGCCTCTTGCTGCTTCCATACTATTATTTGTCTCTTCTAAGCACTGCCAGGAGGGAAATTCAAAATTCTTCCCCCCTCCCTCTCATCTCAGAGAGGCAACAGATGCCTCACTTGGCTGTGAAATGCCACTGCCTCTCCACAGGGGAATGGTGGGGAGGACCAATCCTGCTGTGGTTCTTGGCTGGATTGCAATGGAGCCCCAGCTCTGCTCATGGGAGGGGAATAGGAGGAGTGCTCCCACCTCCCCAGAACAGCACCAAGAGCAGCTGACCCACAGAGTGGCTCTCTGCAGAGCAAAGAAGCCAGCCCTTTTCAGGTGTCACCTTCCAGCTGGGCTGGCCTTACAGGAGACAGAGAGAAAATTCAGTGTAAGCCAAGCCTGAAGCGTAACCAGTTATTGGGGCTGCTCCTATAAAAGAAGAAACACTGTTATGATCAAACCATCAAAATTTCTGGTTACAACTTGGCAGCGGTTTGTATATGAGCAGGTGATACCTTCAAAACCAATATATTTTCTTCTTTTATTATGGAGGTAAAAAATAGCAAAGTACGTATTTTGGACTTTTG
>NW_008240030.1:916584-930358 GCF_000691975.1 Corvus brachyrhynchos | reverse complement strand
AAGAGCTCTCAGGCAGAAACCTTGAATGTCAAGTGATTTTTATGGCTATGAAATGGACCCTGAAAACCAGAGGGTTTTAACAGAAGTGTCAGTCACAGTCTGTAACTACTTCCACTCCAAATTATGACACAGGTACTTATTGAGATTTTTAAAGCAACATATGCATCAATACTAGGTGGCTAATCTGCAGATCTCTAGGACCAAGAAAATTCATTCAGGAACTCGGGATATTGCCAGCATTCATGCCTCCTACTCTTCATGAAGTGAACTGAACATATTGTAAATGAGGCTCCTGCTTAGCCTTATTTTAATCACTTCTAAATTGGATATGGTTCTCTCTTCACCTTGTCCTTTTACAGTATTACATAGTCTCCTAAAAATCATGATAAATCACCTCTGAAGGTTATATGCATTAGAGTGCTTTCAGAAGTAAGACTCATAAACCTTGTCAAAACGTACATGCTGCGGGGTGGTATTTTGAATTTGAATATAATCATTGCCTTTTAATCACAAGACATTTTCTAAGAAACATTTTCATGCGAATGAACAGTGCTCTCATATGAATTAACAGCTGAATTTCTATCATATCTCTCCACGTTGATTTTGTCAACAGAACTACATTTTCCTTCAGCCTAAACATAATCCTAAATGACAGTAAAAAAAGCCCTGATTTTCTGAAAAGATCTGGCAAGATCAAAGGATTGGGAAGGTGAGCTTTCATGAAGTGTTTCCATGGGCAACTGGTCATACCAGAATTGGATGTAGGGAACCTTGTGGAGATACTGATTTTTAACAGCAGTAATGACAGCACTGCATTCTTCTGTAAAGAAGCAGCACTTCTGACCTTGCTCATCTTTGACATCTAAAATGTGTCAACACATTGTTCAATGCACACAGTTTTGAAATACTCACAAAATCAGAACTAACACAAATTCTTGTAATTAATGGAATGAAAATATTGTGCAACATTCCAAGCCTCAGACCAGGCTGGACCTGTGGAACATAAGCTTTGTAACCTGCCGAAAGCAGCTCTGCCCTTTCTCTACCGCTTGCTCAGGACTGAATTTCTGTCCAGCTCACCCAGAGACTCCCAGCCTGCTCACATAGAGAGCCTGAATGGCACTTTGAAACAGAAATGGGGCGAGCTGGGGCTTGAAACTGTGTTTAGTCAGTGGCTGAGCATTCTGCATGGAGTGCACAAAACTCTGTTGAAATTCTATAGCATTTTCAAGCTAAAAATATGCAGATAACATATAAAGAGTGACAAAACGTACTGCCAAATCTCCACTATTATTAGCACACTTATCATCCTACCATTCAGCTAAACTGCCTGTGTTGACCATGGTTTTCCAAGGGAGTATTTGTATTTCTCCAGCACTGGAGCAGATGAGGTTTGAACCCAAGCTATCACCAATCTGCCCACCCCACACATGACTCTCCAGATTGTTTCTTCAGCAGTTGGTCCATACTGAGCAGCAACCTGTTACCTTTCCTTCAGATCTGTGAGTCAGATGGAAAGAAGATACAGAACGCACAACTGCCCACCTCAGGAAAGGCAGCGCATTCTTTACCATTTCTTTAGCTCCTCTGGTGCTCAAGTGGTTTGTTTAGGACATCACTAGGCTCAAAAGTCTCCAAAAAAAGAAAAATACAGTGTTTCAGAGAAAAGGTTAAATCACCCTGTGTGTTCTGGGTGAGAGAACTATACATAAAAGAACTCCATCCATACCTGCCATGAGCAAGAACAACAGTATTAACTGAATAATAACATTTTAGCAGCCAAAATATTTAATTCAAGGTAGTAGGAGAAATAATCTGATATTCAGAGGATTACATACGTCTTTTGATCAGCACAGCCAGTACTCTTGTTTCATATCCTTGAATAGAAAGACCAAATCAGCATAATCTTATAGTATACATATAAAAACATGTTAGGTTTTTTTGTAAGTAAGAGATTCAAGTTTTGGCCTTCCATAAATCTGAGATTATTCTCCTTCCTCAAAAAAAATTATTTAATGAACAACGACAGAGTAATTTGACATGGCAAAATACAGCCTTCTTTTCTTTGCAAGATTCCTGAAACTCAGGACCTACAGATTTCCCCAATATGGTCATTTTTCATCTCTGTTACACGGTTACAGACCAGATAAGGAAAAAACAAAAGAGACCATGGGGCAGCCAGGGAAACACACAATAATCCTCAGCAGAGGATCAAAACAAGCTTTGAGAAAACTAACTCTGGGTTTTATTTTTTTATAAAAGAAATGTATTTGTTTCCCAGTGTGCTTGAACAGCAGGAGATCTATGAGCAACCAAAATAATGTGCACCTCAAGCCCAAAAGTGCTGTTATTTATTTTAGTCACAGAGCACAAGAAGCTGTCTTCACAAAGCAGCCTCTTTCTACCCTTTCACAATCAGACTACTCGTTGCATTTTAAGAACAGACACACAAACCCGCATGGAGGATCACATCTAATTAGTATTTTTTGAAGTGCATGTAGCATTCTCTCAGCATTATGTGGATTTGACACACTCTAAGACTGTAGCTCAGCTGTCTGTTAAAAATATTTAAGGTCTCGCTCCCTTTTTTCTCTTTCCATGGTGATTCTGTAAGATAAGACAAATGCCAAAGAAATCTACTGTTTAGCTGCAGAGATTAACAACAACGGTCAAGGGCAGAGGAGGTGGGTGAGAGCATGAAAAATAACTCAAATGTCCTGGCTTACCAAGAATGAAGCACAAATAAAATCAGGCAAAAAGGTCAGTGAGAGTTATCATCACAACATTTTTCATGCAGCCCCAAGCAGGCTCCACTACAGCTGAAAGCTGTCAATCAGAGTGCTTTAAAGCTGATTAGGAGCCTCCTTTTATCAGTCACACACCAACACATTCAATCGTTTTTCCTAAACCTGAAGAAAGCATCTGTCTTCTTTCCTCTCTGGGCAAATCAGTCTTTCTGCACCAAGACAACAGCCCACAGAAGAGTGAGCCACAACAAAGACTGTGGTGTTGTCAATTCCATGAAAAGCCATGTCTAGCTCTACCAAAAACTTCTTTCAATAAAGCGAACAATTTCAAACAACAGCCAAGAAATTCCCAATTCTCAGTTGCACAAACACCACTTTCACATAGAAGCTGACTGCCATCAGATTCATGAGATGCTCTATTTCCAGGTATGTCCGTAAAATCTAGCACAAAGTTTGCAGTAGGAAGAAACAGGGATAGAGGTTAAGAGACCTCTGTTGACAAAGCAAATTTCATAGTCTCATTTCAATTGGAAGTGTGACCATTTTTCATCTATACTCACAGAGGAAAGTAGGAAGAGGCAAAAAAGAAAGAATAATTATAGTTTATGCTCGTATCAAAGGGTTTTATATAACCCATTTTTGTTTGTTTGCCTGTTTTTGTGGATTAACAGAAAAACAAAGAAAAAACAGTATTTCAGAGGAGTAGCTGCCACAATACTCATGGAGGTGCATAATCTTGTTTCAAAGAACTGGGACAGTGAGAACAGTTCCAAACTTACTGTTCTTACTCAGACTTCCAGCAGTCAAACCACTGATACGTTTCCTACAGTTTCTTCCTCACAGCATCCTCTTATAATTTACGAACATCCATCTCTCACACAATAAAACAGGGGTTTAGAAAGCAGTGCGTGTTTTTGGACAAGTATGTCCCACAGTTTTGATTTCAAGAAAATACTTGAG
Source organism: Corvus brachyrhynchos (assembly GCF_000691975.1). NCBI lineage: Eukaryota > Metazoa > Chordata > Aves > Passeriformes > Corvidae > Corvus > Corvus brachyrhynchos. The sequence goes on along the minus strand of NW_008240030.1, from coordinate 926,651 downwards.
TATTCTCACTGCTAGTCTGTAGGTGGAGGCCCTTCTGCTTAGATCTCTGTTATATCTCGCTCACACATAAAACCCCGAACAGATCGTAGTGGGCCTCAATGAACATAAGGGGTGACATTAAATATGTCTGAAATTTACTGCCCCTCAGTGTTACTCATCCACCTGTTATATCAGAGTAATTGAACAACCAACAAAGACTCTTCCCTATCAGTATGGTGGAAAGAAGGGGTCACAAGACTGTCACAAGAGCTTTCTTCTGCAGAGAAGTTAAGAATCTTTATATTTGCAATCCAACAGTTTGTTCCACCCTTTCTGCAGCCTGGTGATTTAAAATTGCTCCCCTTTTGAGCAGAGAGATTTATTCAAGTCTTGCTTCAGACAGGTCACACTGAACAATGTATGGGCAAGCGACAGCTGGGTTTTACCCTCAGTGGACAAAAACAACAAGTACAAAATGTGGCATGAAAGGGTGTCAAGGAAGTCTGATGGCTCAGGTGACAAGAACTGTGTGCAGGATGTCTACCTGCCACTCATGTACATCATATTCAGTCCTAACCATTTCCACGGGTACTCTGCTGTCAGAAACCTCAGATCTACTCAAAACAGCAAAACAAAGGTCTCCAAAATACTGAAGAATAAAGAAAATGAATCCAAGCAACTGTCTGAATTCCCTGAAACAAGAGATGTGAAACAAAGTATTTTTTTCTCTCATAAAAATATGCAGTCACAAGACTACACTGTTTTCTGTGAAAAATTATATTCTTCTCAGAAGTCTTGAAAGTCAATTATATATTGTATTGTAATATTAGAAACAATATATAGCATTTGAAAGCATGACTAAGTAATAATAGATGTCAAGAGCAAATTACGTGGAGTAAGAAAATCTGCCAAAATAGCTTGAAGTCAAAGAAAAGGCTAATCAGAGGAAACGCACGCCTTTTAATTATCAAACCTTGAACACTCCCTTGCAGAAGTATCTCCAGTACAAACTGCTCTCTTGGTTTCTGTGCAAAAAGTAATATGGGCAGTGCAGTATGAGGGTCTAAAAGGTCATACAAAGATACACACACACGAACTGCCTTCGCTTCTGACATATTTTCCATGACATTAAATTCTTGCCAGCTTCATTATTTATATACTTCTGATGCAAGCAGATTCCAGAAATGAAGACACCAAACAGGAAGGCTGGTTGCAGGCTGGAGCTACATGTATCTCTCAGAGGGACCTATGAGAATCACATTCAATAACATAAATGGCATTACAGTGTAAACAAAATTTAACCCAGGTGAAATGAATAAAGCAGAAAATGACCGAATTAAATGAAGATGACAGGGTGGAAATGTTTTCTATAAAGATATAGCTCCATAATAGATTCACAGCCAGAGGCATTAGGACAGTTTCACACCAGTGGATGATTTTTTTATTTTTAAAGTCCTTTGCTAAAACAAATAATCACATCTACTCACTGTTTTTTAGAGAAAAGACTCTCTTTTAAAATATGAATAAGTTGAGGTTTATATTGAATTTTAAATTACGGTAAGAAGTTCAACATAGGTGTTCCTTGTTTTTTAAAAATCCCAAATTATTTCCATAGTATTATTCACCTGGTAATTGTTACAGTTACAATACATCTACAATGTGAAGCCAAATTTGCAGTACATAAATTTAGAAATCCTCACACCTAAATGCTGTGATGCTGTCAGAGAAAATTAACAATGAAATAAAAAGCTTAATCTATGAAGTATTACAAGGATACAACTAGCTATGCTACATTATCTACCCATGACCCACATCCATCTAACCAGAGGCAGAGGAAAAAAAAATTTAAAAATTCAAGAGCATCTCAATTATTTTCACCATGTGGTTACTATTCCTCAAGCATTAGAGACCCTTCCTCAGCTCCAAAGGAAAGGAATTCATGCAATCATCTAAAGGAATTTTATATTCTAATTATCCACAGCTCTGTAAAATAATAAATCATGGAGAGAAAGTAAAATACATAACTAGAAACTGTTTTGCACCATATCAGCACCAAATCAGTTGTCTTCTTGCCGAGCTGACTCTACTCCTACAGAGGTGCTATTAGAGAAACAACATTTTGGGAAAATGCCACCGGTCTTGTAAAAATCATGACATGAACACTGCACCCACTGGTGCTGCCCCCAGCAACAACACACCAAGAGTGACCAGATGAAAAATACCGTAAGTCCTCTTTTCCTCACTTATTTTCATTTGATGGGTGCAGCCCTTATGTCCTCTTCCAAGCATCCTCTCCCACCTAAACCACTCTAAATGTACACACATGCACAAGACTGTGCCTACCACAGATTAAAATACAGAATTAGAATAATGAAAATATGATTTCTGTTCCACTTCTTCAGTACTACATAAGAATCCCTCCCCACGGGGGCTAGTCAGACTCATCTGCATAATTCTACAGATCTAGAATATGTTGTTTCAGCACAGATATCCATTATTATGAAACACAAAAAAATACATTGAAAATGCAGAAATACGTAGGCTGTTTTTTTGTTGTTTTTTTCTTACTTATCTCCATAAAGAAAATGTACATAAAAATCACAAATTGTGGTTTAGAATCAGTAATGTGCAATTTAGACACAGAAATCCTTGTTTTCTGAAAACAAGCAATGACCTACACCCCACAGTACACATATAATGCTGTGTTAGTCTTGAAAGCATATTTTAGCAGTATTTACAGTTACACTGAATTTAGATTAGATTATCTCACTTTCAAATTAATTTCTGGAAGTAACAGAATGCTCACAACAACACTGGGTATTTTTGAGAGGGAAATAGAAGAAAAGTAAATGAGAATTCATAAATACTGTGATTATCTGCCAACATCTACAAGCAATTTTGGCACTCCTGCCTTGGGTGTTCTTTATAGACATCACCTCAGGCACATATAAGCTGTGTTACACGTTTTACACATCAACAAAGTATACAGGTGCAACTAAAGGGCCTGCATGTGATTTTCTTTCTAAGTAGGAGGAACCATATACAGCCAAGTCAGCCCTTGATAACAGAGCAATCACTTCATCTTTCCAGCATAAACTTGTCTTTTAAGGAGGCTTTACCTCGGCTTTTAATAACCCAAAGAAATAAAATCTTCTGTCTGGCTGTCTTAAGACAGCTGTGTCCTTGGAGATGACTTTGCCAGATTCTCAGGATCTTTACTCATAGAAAGGAACCCAAGACTTGTGATGAGTTTACACCAGGTCTTGCCAGGTTCCTCCCTTGCCTTACAATGCGTGAGCCTAGTGTCTTGGGGAACAGCTGCAGCAAATTTCATAAAATAGCTGATTACTAAGGTCGATAAACAACTGTAATATCCACCCTTTTTACATGACAAATACTTTAACAGTTGTTTCCAATCAGGAAAAAATCTCCATGCCCACAAATTGCCATTGCCCATCATATTAATGCTATTTTATACAGCACCACAAAAAAGAGATTCTGTTTTGAATTAACAACATGACAATTAAGATAGATTGTTATGGTTGACCTACTCAAAACTGGAATCCATTAAAGTTTGTTTGAATTATATGATTTTCAATGTATTTTTTCTTGTTTATCCTCCCTAAACTGGATTATAAACAAAGTATATAGTCGTGTCTGATGCAATGCACTTCCTAAAACACATTCTACAGAAACTCTTCAATCAACTTTCAGGATTGTCAAGGGTTTTCTGGTTTTTACCCCCCTTCTACGCTGTAAAAACAAATAACACTACATACATTCATATACATACATATACTTTCCTACACAATCAAAGAAAAGATGCTCTGTGCTAAGCAAGTTCTGCTGCCTTACTTGTGGCAGCATTCCCAAAAAGTACAAATATTCACATCATGTGCCAATATGATATACACACAGAGAGAAAAACTGGAATTACACCCTCCATTCTTAAGTTTCGTTTCTTTGCTTACATTCCTCAAATTTTCTGTGTGTACACGATCTTATATGTCAGAATGCCAGCATTATGTGGCCTTTGTTCTATCCAATTTAAGCATTTTGTAACACTGTACACTAATACAAGGGTTTTTTCCAGTGAAGATTAAAATTCACCCAGCCAAAATCTTCCGAACCACAAAAAGAAGATACTCCTATCCTTCTAGTTCCCACCAGTGCTTATTCATTCACTAGAGCAATCTGAAACTGAGGACTGAATAACAGCTTCATCCTGAGTCCAGAAATTTAGAATTGTCTACTGACCTGGGAAGGAGCCAACTATAATTCTTAAGTGTTATACAACTTCTTTAAAAATAGACAAACTGCAACCTTATAATATGTCCCAATATTTGTAAAGCTTGATGCTCACAATGTCAGATAAGTGACTCATATATTCTGAATCAAATGTTACTTTCAAATGTTTTCTGAATACATATTACCACTTAATGTTCCTTTCATTAATTGTATCTTTTTGATTAATTTTCCTTGGTTAGCATTACACTGAGATGTACTTTACATCATTATTAGACAACTGAAATCCACATGACTACTCGTAGTGGAAGACAACTTACTGGGGGACTGACAAAGCCTTTTATCACTCAGTCAGATAAATTAAGTTTCCACAAAATCCCTTTTCCCCAAATTTAATAGGTCAGGGTTTTCAGCCTGTTTCAGTAAAACTGACAGTACAAATGAAAAGCTTATGGAAACTAGGAAGTCAGTGGGTCTTTACAGGTTCATAAAGTATTTTGATTTTTACCTTACGCTTTTGATATGGTCAGTCCTTCACATTAGGTATCATCTTTCTATTTATATTCAAAAGTAAGACATTCTAGTAATGAAAAGAAAAACATTTATGGGGTTACACCCTGGTTTGATTGGACCCTTTTCTTCATGACTCTAAAACAGCTATCTTTCCTTCAGTGGAAAACAGAAATTGGTTGTTGCACATACAGGCAGTTATTTTTAGGTTTGACTGACACAAAATTCTTCCCTCATTTTACTTCTCAATTTGGCTTAGAAAAAATGTCTATGCCCTTTAAGTCTGGCACTTAATATACAGAAGTGTAAAGAAGAGTGAAACATGAAATCTAGAAATGTGAATATACTATATATAAGTTCCTTTAACTAGATTGAATTTAGCATTCATGAAAAATCCCATTAAATGCAATGAGGTGACATGTCTTCCATTTTTCCACAAGTTAACAGAGTAGCAATGTCAACTGTATCACATTTCTCGCTTTGGATGTTCCTTCTCCCTGGAAGAATTTCCTCCAAAGGAGCTATTTCAATTTATTTTTACAGTGTTCACTGTTGAAGCTATACAGCAAATCGACTAAGTGACCAATTTAATTCTGCGGATTGTAGCAAGAAGATACAATAATGGATTTAACACAGCAGTAAATTTATTTAACACACAGTAAGGAAACTTTTAGCACAACTAGGACAACCTACAACTTTAACAGAGATGTGTCTTTTTATAGTGAAGGGACGAGGGAGTAGTGGTCTACCTCCTTCTGTAATGTTGTACTTAATTCTTTTCACATTTGCAAACCATACATATCATGGAGAGGATCTGAAAAATTCCCTTACAGTCAATTCAGTGAAACAGACATAAGATACAGAGAAATTCTGCTCAATATTGATCAGATTCTGCATCCTCAGTGATCCACCACCATCCATCTACACATGCAACCTTCTTTCATCTTATTCAGTAATGAATACACCTAATAAAACCTGCTGAGAAAAGATAAGGGGAGGAGAGATTGAAAAAGAAAAAAAAATCAAATCTCTCTTCAAAAAGAAACCTATGACTCATGACTCAGTCATCTCAAAAGGGAGGCCTTAGGAATAGCCAGGCATTATCACACCATATCTGACTCCCTAACCTGCAAATGATTAATGGTATCACTGAGGGAGTTGTTACCGCTGTCAGCACACACACCTCAAATGGCATCAGCTGTAACCGCTACAAAAGCTGGAGATTTGTCTATAAAAGAACAAGATTTCAGATGGGAAAATGGAAGAAAACTTCTGAGGGATGAATAAAATATTTACTTTCTCCACACAGTTAATGGAGAGAATTGAAAAACTCTGTGTTGGACATTCCAAGGGTGAAAAACAAAACAATTAAAGGTGGGGGACAGAAAGGCTTTTCTAGAAAATTAAAGTCCCATCCCAAAAAGCAGCTTCCATTAACTTGAGAATTCACAACCTGCCAGGGTTGTAACAGACACAAAACAAAAATCTCTTGTGATACACAGAGATTTTTCCCCCATTTTAAATTCATTTCGGACAGACCGATAGGTGTTCCAGAGCTATGGCTGCCACAAGAGTTGGACAGGACAGCTGTCCTGAGAAAATGAGTATCAGGGAATAAAGCCCCTGTCCAGTCACACTACTGCAGTGGGTAGCCCTGGCTGGATGCCAGACACCCACCAAAGCCTCTCTGTCACTTCCCTTCTTAGCTGAACAGGGGAGAGAAAATATAGCAAAAGTTCATGAGTTGAGGTAAGGACAGGGAGAGGTCACTCACCAAATACCACCACTGGCAAAACAGGCTAGAATTAGAGATATTAATTGAATTTATCAATTAAAAATTCAGAGCACAATAATGAGAAGTAAAATAAACCCTAAAAACACCTTACCCTGACCCCTCCTTTCTTCCCACACTCTACTTCCTCCCCCTCCACAGCACATGGGGAGATGGGGAATGAGGGTAATAATGGTCAGTTCATCACAGGTTATTCCTGCTACTGCTCTGGGAGAAGAGTCCTGTCCCTGCTCCAGCGTGGGGTACTTCCCATGGGAGATAGTTCTCCATGAACTTCTCCAGTGTGGGTCACTCTTCCACAGTGTGCAGTATTTTCAGGTACATCCTGCTCCAACATGGGTCCCTCACAGGGTCACAAGTCCTACCAGGAAACCTGCTCCAGCATGGACTCCCCTCTCCAAAGGTCTGCAGGTCCTGCTTGGACTCTGCTCCACATGGGCTTCCCACAGGTTCACAGCCTCCTTTGGGCATCCCCCTGCTCTGGCATGAGCTCCTCCCCAGGCTGCAGGTGGATCTGTGCATCTCCATGCCTTCCATGGGCTCAGGGACACAGCTGCCTCACCCTGGGCTGCACCACGGGCTGCAGGGGAATCTGCTCCAGCACCTGGAGCAGCTCCTGCCCCTCCTTCTGCACTGACCTGGGTTTCGGCAGAGTTGTTCCTCCCACATATTCTCACCGTGCTCTTCTCTGCCTGAAACTACTTCTGCACAGTAACTTTTTTCCCCCCTTCTTAAATCTGTTATCAGAGGCATAACTATCATTCTTGATTGGCCCAGCCTTGGCCAGCAGTGGGTCTGTCCCGAAACTGGCTGGCCTTGGCTCTGCTGGACATGGGGAGCTTCTCACAGAAGCCATCCCTGTAGGCTTGACAACTCCCAAGACCTGGCCCCTCAAACCCAGTACAACTACTAAACTTATTTTCTGCAGGGGCTGACATAGCTCACAGCACATTCTTTACCCAGTCTGTGGTAAAGAGAAAACAAACCAACCACCCAAAACCAGAGAAACTGCTTGGTCTCCTTCCAGGAAACCTAATCACAAACAATTGCCAGAGACAAGTTTTTCCTTACATAACCACTACCAATAACTAAACATCTCTCTCATACTGCAGTACCACCCGTGCTCCAAAACATCAAATGAAAATGCAGGAGATCTTCATAAAACATCTGTAGATTGGAATTCAATCCTCCTAAGTGGTCATGTAAGCAAGTAAAATACACATACTGGCCATACATTGACTGATAAACAGTGTCAGTGCTTTGATAAAACTCTAGAGAAGAACCGACCTTCTCCTCATGACTACACAGCAATTTCACTTCTGAGCCTGAAAACTTGCACTGGTTTTCAAGGTCAGTGACTCGAATGCAAAAGAAAGGACAGGCCCATCCTGGCAACTTGTTGTAATACTGTCTTGAAAATGAGAAAAATCTATTTAATCTCTCTTGAACTGAGCCTGCCTACAGCCCAAGTTGGCAATGAACCAGCAGGCTATTACAAAGAAGCTGGGTGGCTGCAACACATGCAGGAGTGATGCGTGGGATCCTGATCAGAATGTGAGTGCCCTTCCACTTCTCTCAGCTCCAAGAGCACCTCTGCCAACCACCTTACAACAAGATGATGTGGTAGGACTGCAAGAACCTGTAAATGGCCCTGGCTAAACTGTGCTGTCCAGATCAGAGATATCACTGCTTCCAAGACAGTGCAATCACAAGGGCAGTGGATGAGCTCACCCTCCCACACCCACATGCCTGTACTCCACCTAAGAGTCATTCACATTTAAAACCATGTAATTACCATCAAAAGCTGTAAGGATCCATAACCTATCACAGAAACACAGCCATCTATGACATTAAGACATGGGTGCCACTCCATGTTAGCCAGACAGCTATTTCAAGTAATTTCTCTGACTGACACTGCTAAAGGAGGCAGAATTCAATTACCCAGGCTGAAATAGGATACAGATTCAACTGGATCTTTGATGACCAGAAGTGTTTAGGGCTTTCATTTCATGTCTCATTCAAAAGATAAATGAGTACCATTCCAAAGATTAGACTGCCAACATACAGAGAATGTCTCTTCAGAAAAAAATCAACTAAGAAAAGTAATGTCACTCTTTCACATATAAACTTTACCATTCTGCTTGTCTCTGAAATGACTGATCTACTTAGTAGATACTACACGCTGAAAGAAGTAATTCAGATGTTGCACATCTTAAGTAGTAGGAAACTCCAGCTATTGAACTGCCTGAGTTGCTAAATCAGAGGTTCCTTTTTAAAAGCAAGAAAATGATTGATGTATTTAGGAAGAACTCTATTTCTGCAAATGTGAAGGACTGAACAGATTTTTATCGTAACATTATAAAAAGTTGGAAAATAACTTTGACATATAGTTCCTGGAGGTTGAGTATGACTGTTATTTTAAAGTTGATTCATTCATAATGGAACTAGCAAAGGAAATATTCAATCAGAACCATACAAGTTTCCTTTTATGCTTCATACCTACCCTACATTAAGCACAGTATTATTTTAACATCTTGCATATTCCTTCTCTGGGGACTACAGGCATGAACAGAAGCCTAACAAAAGCAACAGTAATCTGCACAGTGAGTTAGTGTGCACTGAATCTGGAACAGGCTTTAATGCCACACTTTCTAAGAGACAGATTTGCAAGTTTCTTTCACACCCAACAGGTATTACTCTATTGATTTTATTTATTTATTTTTAATATTTTACCAGGCATGGTATGTTGGATTATCCAGAAAAGGTCTACTGTGAAGGGGAGTCTTTGAGTACATCATATACTTTCTGCAGAGAACTGACACATCACTAGCAAAGAAAGTATGGACCATAAAAATGTTTCACTTGATAGAGAAAAATCCTGGAAGGGGAAAAGGAAGTTTCTAAGGTTCCACATCAGCAAAACTTCCTATTTCATTTCTTTTCTCTACGTACATATGAGTACAATCCTAAAAATAAACTTGTTGTCTGGACTCCACACGCTGAATGTCATTCAGCAGACTCTGCAAAGAGTCACCTCCTTTGGTTGTGGCTTCTTCCCTGTAGTGCAGTATACTACAATTTATAAATCTTCATAGAGCAAACTGTTGAAAACCATGGGTGTTACTCTTGCAAAAACAGATACTCTGAAGGACTGAAATTCAACAGATTTGTGGATGTTACAGAGGCTATGTCAGTAAAGAGGGGATGGCACTCCCTTCAACAAGGGTTTAACTCACATTTTCACCCTGAGTCCTTCAAGCAAAATAACTGGATTAGTTATCCTCATTGTACATATGCTACAATCTACATAAATCACCCAAGAAAGTGATTTATCCCATTTTATTCACCTTTCAAGGATTACATGAATGGGGACATGATCTCTTCCTCCAAATGTCAGCCCAATGAAAGCAAGTGGCTAACGCTTTTGTGGCGATTCCTTCTGATCAACATGGGAAAAGATCTTGCCCAAGAGTCCCCCAGCTGTGTGGACCCCCCCAGCCCCACACCCACTCCATGCCACAGCTCCTCCCAGACAGCATCC
>NW_008240030.1:914781-916491 GCF_000691975.1 Corvus brachyrhynchos | reverse complement strand
GTCTGAGTCCCACTGGCCCGGAGCCAGGTGGGGACTGGCGGCCGTCTTGGCCACAGCGAGCACAGATAAATCGAGTTTCAAACCTGTGACAAGAGGAAAAGGGCCAGCAAAACCTCAGCTCGGGGCACGAGGAGAGCAGACTTCAGACTGCTCCGGGAACTGGTAAGCAGGGTCTCCAGGGACAATGTTTTTGCAGGTGCTGGGGTCCATCAGTGCTGGTCAATTTTGAAACATCACCTCCTAAGGGCACAGGAGCAGGCGATTCCCAAATGTTGGAAGCCAAGCAGGCGACGCAGAAGGCATCTTCTCTGGGAAAGAGGATGGAAAAGGAAGCTGTGTGCCCAGTGGAAGCAAGGTCACAAGAAGAATACAGAGATGTTTCTTGCCACTGTAGGGAGAAATTTGGTGCGGTGAAAGCTCAGCTGGAGAGGAAGGTGGCCAGAAATGTGTTTTTAAATATATCAGTGGAAAAAAACATTGCAGAAGTAACATTGTCCCCTTCCAGGATGTGGATGGTCACCTCACAAACAGGGACAGGGACACGGCACAGGTGTTTAATGCATTCTTTGCCTCTGTCTTCAACACTCCTCCCTCTCTTCCCAGTGAAAAACATGGATTATCCCATTAGGCACTCCAGAGTCCAGAGGAGGGGAAGCCCTGCTCAGCAACAATGAAACCATCTATGTGGTATCCACCGAATTCCCATCCTGAATCCAAAACCAGCTTTGCGCCAGTTCCTGGGAAGAAAGGCACCCTATCCCAGTCAATCCAGACCAGTGCAAACACTCAGACAGCTCTTTGGGAAAATCCTAATTTATTCAGTTGTTCTGCTCCTCAGAAGATCTCACCTGCTACCAGAAAGACCTTCCTGGTAGTCGGTGGCCGTCTCGGAGCAGCTTCCTGGAGATGGAGGAAATTCCTGGGTATCTTGAGGGTCGTCTCCGCCACCAGGCACGGGCTGTTGCCAGCTGGCACAGCCGGCACAGCGTCCTGGGAGCTGTGGGCCGGCAACTCCTGGCTCCAGGACAGTCACTGCTCCTCTATTTGCTCCTCCTGAGAAGGCTCCCCTGGCTCAGGCTGCACTCCCATTTTTATGTCTGGGCTTTACCTGGCCACATCAGCCCTGAGGAATGTGCCTGTGTGGTTGATATTCTTGGCTCTAAGGGAGCTGGGAGACCTTTCCATGGGGTCGCCGCTGTCCTCAGACCAGCAGGTCTCACTGAGCCTCTGGCAGGGATGGAGACTTTCAAGAGTGAGGCTCTCTGAGGGAATGGAGACTCCTTGAAGGTGCTGGTTTTCGGAGGGCTGAAGGTTCTCAGAAACAGGTAGGCTTTCAGAGGGAGGGAGTCTCTCAGGGCTGGAAGCTGTCAGAGGGAACGGTAGCTCTTGGAATTCGAGGCTTTCAGAGGAATGCACATTCTCAGAGATGGGAAGGCTCTCAGAGGGCGCGAGGCTCTTGGAAGAAGGGAGATTCTTGGAGGGCTGGAGCCTCTTGCATGGCTGGAGGCTGTCAGAGGCCATGGAAGCTCCCAGAGGGATGGTGGATCTCTGATGGCCTGATGTTCCCAGATGAATGAAGGATCTCTGACAGAACGAAATCCTTGAAAGGTTGGAGGCTTTCCCAGGGATGGAGAATCTTGCTGGGAGCAGCCTCTTGAAGGGATGGAGGTTCCTGGAGGAGCTGTACGAGCCACAGCAGGGCAGGGGGGC